>NC_056747.1:167374899-167469899 GCF_019279795.1 Protopterus annectens | reverse complement strand
CTGTAGCATTTCTAAAATATTTGAAACCTAACCACATGTGAAGAGATGGTTATTATGGTTTGCTTTGGTCACATTTTAGTCTTGTATTGCATGAGTGAAAGTTACATTTATGTATGTATGCTCTAATTTTGCTGCAGCTTCAGATGAGTTAAGTAATTTTATGTGCATCATGACATGGTTCCCACCCTTTGGTTTCTTGTCTGACTGCCAGTGGATCTGCTTTTTGCAGGACAGCTGAACATGCATGACAGTGGCAGGAACATAATTCTCATTAAATATAATGACTGACCATGCTACATTGAGATGGTAGAGGTAAATTGTAAATGGCATCTTGCAAGCCTTGGTTTGTGAGGTAGAAAGCTAATGCCATTGAAAGCAACCATTTGCATTTTGGTACTTGCCCAATTTTAATTTTAAAAGGTTAGCCTGTTTAAGTCGTTAACGGTACAGAGGAGGCCTGTGGTTGAGAGAAGTGATTTGGTCACTTGTGGGCTTGACGTGTCAGGAGAGGATGGGAGTAAATGGTGTTTGCATGTGGTAGGAGTTTATCTTATAATTCAGATGAAGGAATTCTTAAAATTTATTTATTCATAAATAAATAAGCAGTGGAAAAAATGGGTGGCTAAAATAAACACACTAAAACAAAAAAAGCCATCCTGGGCTAATGCAAACTATAAAACGGAGGTAAAGATAAACATAAAAAGATGTGTATGTACATAGTCTAGTGAATTAAGATCTTTTGTAAAAGTTAATACAGTGTATAGAAACATTGTTCACTAGTACTTTGAAAAGTCTGCATAGGAATGGAGTCATTGCAGATGGTCAAAGAAAACTTTGTCATTCAGAATTGCACCACAGTGTAGCTGAACAAAATTGCAATGCTTCATTTCCAGTGCAAAAACATACCTACAGAGAAGAATAAAATAACATGGTAGAAATAAAAGTAAAAATAGAATAAAATAATGTAATGACCAGAAACACTTTACATATAAAAAGAATTGAGTAATAACATGTGCATGACATTGTTATAACATAAGAACTAACCAGCATATGCATGGTCAGGATGAATATTGCACAGTGTGATTTATATTGCACGTCATAAGAGTCCTACAGTAAGGTGTGAACCAATGTTAAATATACACATCAGTTAGTTATTGCACGTGAAAAGGCTTAATACTTTGTACAGATCCTTACATGTCCAGGCTTTGTCGCACTGTAGCATAACTATGTGGTAGGAGAGGAAGAATGCAGTGACAGTCTCCTACCTCATTTTTCACAAGAATTCAGTAGTCTTATGGAGAGAGGAAAGAAACTGTTATGTCTATAACAGTTCATACTTCTGCATCTCCTACCTGAGGAGAGGTAGGAGAACATACCATTTACAGGATGTGAAGGATCATTGGATACCTTCCTGGCTCTACTGATGCAGCGTGATTCATGCAAGTCTTCCAGAGGTGCAAGAGAGGAACCCGTGATTTTCTCTGCTGCCCTTAGAACTCTGCTAAGAGCCTTACAATTGTTGGTGTTGCAGCCCCCATACCAGACTGATGATATTGGTAATGACGCTTTTGATAGTACCCCTGTAAAAAGTTTGGAGGATGGTCTTCAATAGTTTTGCCTTCCTCAGTTTCCTTAGGAAGTGCAGGCATTGCTGAACTTTTTTAACCGTGTAAGACTAGGATAGGTCCTCAGTGATATGTACTTCCGGAAAGTTTGTACTTTTGACCTTTTCCACTGTCATCCCTTTCATCTGTAGAGGTTGATGTGGTTCTTGAGACCTTCTGAAATCCACAATCAGTTCCTTAAGTCTTGCTGACATTCAGTGCTAAGTTGTTGTCACACCAGCTTAACGTGCTATCTCATTCCTGGAGGCTGTCTTCTCTCCATCTCTGACCAGACCGATGACCATGGTTTCATTTGTAAATTTGATGATTTTATTGGACTCGTGTCTGGCCACACAGTCATGTGTCAGCAAGGTGAATAGGAGAGGACTTAAGACGCACCCCTGTGGTACTTCTGTATTCAGAGTTGTGCTTTCGGAACTGTTGTCGCCTGCACAAACCCTTTGAGGCCTTTCCGTATGGAAGCTTAGAATCTAGTGGGAGTTGATGCCCAACTGTAGTAGTTTCATTATTAGATTCTGAGGGGTGACAATACTGAAGGCAGAATTGAAGTCTATGAATAGTAGTCTTGCTTAGCAGTTCTTGCCTTCCAGGTGAGTTAGAGTTTCATAGACTGCTAGGGAGATGGCATCCGCTGTACTACAGTTCATCCTGTATGCAAACTGCAATGTGTCCAGAGTCATTGGTATGCTTGAGTCTATGTGATCTTTAACCAGCCTGTCAAAGCATTTCATCACTATCGAGGTTAAATCCACTGGTCGGTAGTGATTTAGAGTTGTTGGTTGTGGTTTCTTGGGTAAGAGAATGATGGTCATCTTCTTGAAGCATTTTGGTACACTGGTTAGTTGTAGAGAAGTATTGAAGATGTCCATGAGTACTGGTGCCAGATCTTCTGCACATTACAGTAGTACCCTATCCATGATATCTGGGCCAGCTGCTTTCTTTAGGTTGACCCGTTTCAAGGTCTGATATTAGTTGTATTCAGGTTCAGCACTGCTTCATCGTCAACATGTAGTTTATTTGCCACCGTTTTGTTACTTGCATCAAACCTGCTGAAGATGATGATCATTTATGTCAAACATTCAATGCGGTCATCGCATGAGGCTGACACAGGTTTGTAGTCCGTGTTTGTTTGTATGCCCTTCCATAATTGCCTGGTATCACTCTGGTTGCTAAAGTGGTCTTGGATCTTCCTGCCATAGGTTCTCTTCTCGTCCGTAATGCCTTTGTTCATTTTAGCTCTGGCAACCCTTGGAGCATCTATGTCATTTGATCTGAATGCTGTGTTCCTAGCTTTTGCGATCTTGGTACACCTCAATAGTTAGCCATGACTTTTGGTTTGCCTGCATGGTGATGCACTTGGTGGTTGTTAAATCATTCACACAGTTTGAGATGCAGTCCGTGACTGACTGTGTATATATATCTTGGTCAGTCTGGTTTTCTGTTGTGGCTGCCTCTCTGAACACTGACCAGTCCGTGCACTTGAAGCAGTCTTGCAGAGCTGAGACTGTTCCCTCAGGCCATAGCCCTATTTGTTTTATAGTTTGTTTACTGGTTTTCTGTGCAGGAGTCAGTATGATGTCTTTCTGGTCAGAGCTACCTAGATGTGGATAAGTTGCTGCTTTATATGCTTCTTTAATGTTGGTAAATACCTTATCCAGTGTATTTACTCCTATTGTGGCAAAGTCCACATGGTGGTGGTAATGGAGTAATACTGTATTTTTAAGTTGGCCTGATTAAAGTCCCCTACAATTACTATTCCAAACTCCTCTAGGCTGCTGTTTTTGAACATCACTTGCAGTCTGCTAGAAAGTAGACAGGGCTAGATTGGTGTTTGCACTGGGTGGAATGTAAACTGCCGTAATACAGACTCCATTGAACTCTCTAGGTAAGTAGAAGGGTCTGCATTTTAAGGACAGTAATTCAATGTCCGAACAGAGTTTAACTACTGCATAGTTGCTACCCCAGCTATTTTACATATGTACACACTCCCTCTCCTCAACACTTGCCACAGAGTGATTTTTGTCTGCTCTTAATAATGTCATGCCATCTACATTTACTATGCTTTTACTGATGTTAGGATTAAGCCATGTTTCAGTAAACACAAATATATTGCAGTTTCTCACCTTGTTTTGTGAAGCGAGTTCCAGTCTTAAGTAATCCATCTTGCTTTCAAGCGAGAGTACACTTGTCAGCAGAATGGAAGGCAGTGTAAGCCTGTGAGGGTTAAATTTTAATCTGGTTGAAATTCCTGCTCTGGTGCCTTTCTTTCTCATCTGCTGCATCTTTTCCTTTTAAGTGTCTGCTTGGAGCCCTGAACATATGATTAGCCAGATGTTTGCATTCCTGTCAATGATCCAGCAAAATACCCAGCTGTAGGAGTTCATTAGTATGTTAGGTCTTGCAGGCCTCTGTAAACAGATGATCAAATAAGAAGCACTTTAAGATTTTAGATCCAATTTCTAACAGTTTCATTGCATTGTAACTTAATGTAACTTCATTTCGTTCTTCTGTAACTGATTTTCATGAAGTTTTTGATGAAAAAGGACGCACACTGCATTTTCCTCATGGGATTTGAAGCAGACACTGCCACACAGGGCGCCGCCTTTTTTTTTTACTGTAAGGCACAGATTATTTTGAGCTAAGGAAGATGAGCCCAATTCAGTACACAGACATAAGTTTTAGTGGACCAGTTTAAGTGTAAATTCATGCTCATTGAAGTTGTTAATATGCTATGCACTCTGTAATATGAGCAAAACTTGGATGACTGAGTATAAAGGAATCTGAAGTAGTAGCATCAGAGGATGGTGTGTAAACTGCCTCCAGGTTTTGACGAGAAAAGACTGTATGAAAGTTGAAGTTCATGATGATCTGTAGAAGAAAATAAAAGACAAAAGGGCATGCCAGTTTGCTGACGGACGCTATCAGAGAAGCAGAAAACAGGTGTTAGGCTGTTTGGGGAGGATACACATCCTCTTACTTGCATATACACCAATGGTCAGTTGCACAGCAGTAAGGGAAAAAGTGCACAGTTGTCGATTTCTGAAAGTGGCTTTCAGAAAACACTTTGTGGCGTTGTGCCAACAGGAATCCTGTTTACCTGTCTGCACACTCAAAATCTGGAAAAAAAAGGGGGAAATTTGTAGATATGCTTGAGTCAGCAAAACTGGGGTCAAAGAGCACCGAATTAAAAAAAAAAAAATAAAACTATCATGTTATCCCCAATATTTATCACTAGTACAGTCCAGCGTGAGGCTTCCCTTCCCAAAAAAAGAGTTTTTGTTCCACTGAGGACTGAGATTTGCCAGATTGCTTAGGTTGCTGGCGGAGCCAGAGTTGGAGAGGGATAGGTGTGTGTGTCAGCTAGTGTTGGCTTGCCTTTGAAGTGCAGGGAGTTTTTGTAGGGAAGGCAGAGTTTATTCTGCTGCCGTAATGACACCTGGAGCGGCTTAGGTCTTGCAGCTTTGCAGTGTATGGTCTAAGCCACTTGCTAGTCAGTCAGGTAGCACAGAAAGCTAACCATGTGAATGGAATTAGTTGATGTCAGTGGACTATCATTGTGAGCCCCAATTTGGAAGCACTTGTGTTTGGCTTCAAGGGGGTGGGGAGTTGGGAATTTAAAATTTCTTGAAACTGCTTGAATGATAGTATCTTTGACAGTTATCTACCCCCCCCCCAAACACTAACCATTAAAGAAAAGTGGCATCCAAATGTGAATCCTCATTTGGAAAGAGGGACTCCATCCTGGAGTGTTCTGCATTTTAACCAGGGAACAGTGGAATGGGCAGAATGATTAAGCCATTTGACTATTAGAGGTGATTAGCAGATAGTGGGGGTAGAAAAAGATAAAAAAAATAAAGAATATTTGGAATGCCAGATAAAAGCATACCTTGTTGTAATTGTAAATGTTGTGGTTCAATAGCTACCACAAACAGACTGCAGTCTGTAAAATGGCACTCTGCTCTTTCTCCTTTTCTCCTTATCAAAATTGGCATCCCTCAAGGCTTTATTTTTGGCCCCCTCCTTTTTAACATCTTTACTAACCAACTTCACACATCCTGTCCCACAGTCTTTCCTCATACAGTACACAGATGACTCCACCATCATTTCTATCGCTGACAGCCCCACTGACTTGCTAACCCTGGCACAAACATCTTTCGGTCTCACTGAAACATGGCTTACTAACAACCAGATTGTACTAAATCCTAAAAAGACCAAACTTCTCTTTTTCCCAAAATCCCTTTCCCATCTTAAGTCCTCATTCACCATCTCCTCCCCCAACAACATTACTATCCTAGCTGAATCCCACACTAAACTGCTTGGAGTAATAGTGGATGATCAACTGAAAGTTGACCTTCATTTACTTAACTGCATCAAGAAAACCCATGAAAAGCTTGATTTACTCTAGAGAAACAAAAGGTTCCTCACACCGAACTCCAGGATTGCACTAGCCCAAGCTTGCCTTCTCCCCAAACTCTTTTACAGCTCTCAAATTTTAACCAACTTGGAGTCCTATTTCCAAACTTGAAACCACCTACAACAAAGTTGCTAAATTTGCAGTCAATCTGCTTTCAAGATCACACCACTTTCACACACTCCAGACACGTAGCTGGCTAGAGTTTCCTAACCAACCCTAGCATTTTCTCACGTCTCTCCCTCTATAAGCCCCCTCGATCCCTCAGAAGGTCTGACCAATGAATGTCTCTTACAAATTCACAAACCTAAAAAAATCTATTGGACAGAATCTCTACAGCTACTTCCAAGCTCTTGCATGGAACAAGCTCCCCATGACTCTTGGAAACATTTCCCACATCCGCGAATTCAAGAACACACACACAAAGTACCTTAATAGCACATGGATCTGCCTTTGTAATCGTCCCACGTTATCTCATCCCTTCGCTATAACTTTCCTCTCTTCCTCACTACCATAACTCACTTAATTGTTCTGTATTGTACAATTATCCTCTGAAGATAACCCAGTGTGTTACATAAATTCATTCAAATGTTTTATTGTATTTTTCTTTGCTATGTTTTTTCTTCAGTGTTATAATGCCTGTTACTGTATTGTACTGTGGAGCTTTATCTATATTTGCTTAATTGTTTTATCGTACATTTTTCACTGTATTCAGCTTAAATTTTGTAAATGTTTCTTGCTTGTACTGTGGAGCTTTTCTCCCCTGGCCTTAAGTGAAAAAGGCCTTTTGCTCCCCCAGTTAACAAATGTCAAATAAAATAAGTAAATAAATTCCATGCAGTTGTACATTATTCATGCTATAAGAACATTTATGAAGAAAATACCATGATGCAAAAACAGTTAAAATTTGTCAGATGAAGATGGCCGTTTTAAAACTTAGTCCTGTTTAGCAATGACTCATTTGCAAATCTGTATGGATAGATTCTGTGGACTTTTGCTTGATAATGAGGGATGTGGAATTGTGAGTACACAAGCAAGAGAAACTTTCTTAGGAGGAGGTAAAACAATGCAGTAATTTTTGTAGCTCATTTTTCACTGGTCTTTTAGGTGATTGATATGGGGACATCATCCTACCACACAAGTCACTCATAACTAATTGTTCTTTGGTGGATGTTCTCTAAACCTGTTTAAGAGAATAGTCTGAGCCTAGAGACAAGATTGAGCCATTTCAGTCTGCGAAGTTTCACAATGTTGTTTTTTCAGCAACAAAAAAAGTCAGTAAGGTTGCTTAACCATGAAAACAGCCTCATGCTTTCTTCTGAAAATAATAAAACTGGGAGAAAGACCTTTTGATTGAATCATGGGTGGGTTATTACTTTTGAGACGAGGTACTTTTTTTTAACTTATTGTTTTTGCATGCATGACTCTCTTAATTTCTCCTTCTCCTGCTTCTCTCTCTCACACACAGCCCTAATGGATCTGTTACATGTCAGTGGTTGCGTCTGACATGAAGTGCAGGCAGTGATTTGCTCCATGCGCTTCCAGTTTTAAGCATTTGCAGTCTATTTTGGATTATGTATCATTTTCCTTTTGTGCATCTCTGTAAGAGACTAATCATCTGGCTGTCTGGAAATTACAATGCTTTTCTCCAGGCAGACAAAGTAATGGGTTACTTATCCACTGTTATATGAAGAGCAAGTGACTTTAGTAGCTTAAGGGATGCCTGGTATGAAAGGGGCCTCTGAATTTTGGGACAGAAAACTGAGCAAGAGAGAAGGTGATGTTGAAATGAGATGAAAATCATTTAACATTTATATACGGATTTTATTTCCTTGTTGCTTTATACAGTATTGCAGTTCATAAGATCTTTAGTGGACATATCATGATGAGGTCTTTAGTGGTGTGCTGTGTGCTTTAGCTTTCCTGTAATTTTTCAGCACAGTTTCCGAAGGGGGGATATTTTATAGAAACAAGCATGTACCTTTTGTTTTGCCTGATATTATTCTAGCTGTAGAGCAAATGTCGCTTTTGGCCATCTTTCATCAGGCTATCATAAACATTATTCTTCCTCCTTGCGCAACTATTTTTTTAGCAGTTTTCTAGTCCATGGGCTATTTTTTTTTTTTTTTGTCAGACCTTTAAACACAGTTAGCAACTCTAGGTGTGCTAACTTCGTCACCTTAATGAAATGGAGGGGTGTCTAAACATTTCCATTCAAGAAAAAAAAAAAAAAAAGATTCTAGCTTCTGAAAACTCACAAGGGAAGATTTATTAAATTCTGACAAAAAAGCCCTTTAATTTTAAGTGTAGATGTTTTATTTGTCCTAGATAAGCTTTGCATTATTTTAGTAAGCCTTCCGGTGCACTTTCTAGTGGTAGTTTGCTTTCCTGAATGTCTGCTGCCTGTTTTCGGCATTTGCAAGAATTAACCAATTACATTTTGAATATGACACTTTTAAGCCTTTAACAGTTTTATTTCTTTCCTTCTATTGAAGCATGATATAACTGATAATTAGTTGTGTAACACATGCAAGGTTGAAAGGATTGCCTGGCATCATCAAGAAATCGTAGAATGTCTTAAACAAGGTTGCAGCTGTTGAGAATGTAACTTTCTTTGGGAAAAAGTGCTGCTGGTTTGAATATGCCCTCCCCCCAATTAGGTGCTTTCCCCCTTTTGCCTGATGACCATTAAGCTTCCTTACCCTTCTGTAGATATGGGGAATCTGCAGATCTGAGGAAAAGTCCATCTTTAGGTGCTGTCGGTCATGCAGACATAAGGAAATTAGTGCTTTTACTCGCATCTTGACAATGAAAATGTGTAAGTTCCTAATCCTGTCCCCGGCTGGGTGGGCTCTTTGCTACCTCAGTGTTTTCACCCTGCAAGTCTATGTTCAATTATATGTACTCAATGAGGGAGCCATGAGCCTGTTCAGTTATATTTACTCAGGTGCTGGCTGCCAGCAGGTGGTAGCTAAGTGAACTATGAGCTTATTCCATTATATGTACTTGCTGAGGGCTGCCACCAGGTGGTAGCCTAGTGAGCTGTGAGTCTGCCTCCCTGCAGTGTCATCTCTCCTCTGAGGGACTTTGGCAATATGCTTCTTGCTCCACCCTGTCCTCTCAGGTTGGACATGCCCATACTTCCGTACAAACATTGTCAAGCATCTGAGCTGCTAATTGAACTCTGGCAGCCTGGGCTTTAGTCATCTATGCCATTGCATAGATGAGACGTGCACAGATAAGAAATCCCTGCTTGCAGAGAGTGGTGAGAGTTACTGAGAGGATAACTAGAACTAGTTTGCATACAGTCCAGTATCTTTATGCATCGAGGAGCCTAAAGAGAACCACCAAAATACTAAATGACGCAAGTCATCCTGCAAAACAGTCTGTTAATGAACTATCATCCGATAAAAGATACCGTAGTATTTGATGCAGGAAAACTAGATTCAAAGACCGTTTTTATCCAAAGGTGATCAGACTTCTTAATTCCAGCAGGTCAGGATGTTGGAACTTCCTATTCACTGTGTGATATTATTTTATCTAATATTTATTAATCCCAACTAACCATTATAATGTATACTACTAGCCCAGGTGCAATTTTTTTTCGTCAACTGCTACTGCTATGTGCTTGTTCACCCATGATGTGGTACATGGTTCATCTACAGTACTGTTACTTGAACTTTGCTGCTAGATGTGTGTTTTTAGTATTTTAACAAGTGTGTGTTTCTAGTAATATATGTAGCTGTATACGTAAGTGTAGAGTTAAGGTGATGGTGGTAGTATTCATAGGTTCATACTAGGCTATCTGCCCTTGGGCATTTATAAGCCTAGCCAGAGTGTGTTTGGCTTTTGCCATCCATTTTAAATTAATTTTGCTATGCCCTTTTTTGAGGTTAGTATACTGTGCCTCTGTCAAACAGTGACACAGAAGTGATACCCAGGGTAAACCTACGATCTCCCATCCACTCATCAAGATTCCTCTTGAAGAGAGTCAATGAGGGACTCTGCCTAACCTGTACTGGGATTTTATTCCAGAGTGAAGGGAGCCTTTGGGTTATGAATCTGTCCCTCCAGCATGTCGTATTTATTTCAGTGCTGAGGTTCAAGTCTCTCGAGCGCGTAGCTCGATGGGATTTGGATTTTCTGAGGTGCAGCATGTCCATTAATTCCGGGTTGGACATGGTTTTATACGTCAGGCACGGATCGCCTCTGAACAGGTGGTATGCCACTGAGTAGAGCTAGAGTTTCTTTAACTGGGCAGCATGTGGCATCTGTTTGAGCCCTTTGATCCTCTTGGTGAGGTACTTTTGGGGTCTTTCCAGTTGCTGCAGGTGTTTGGTAAGGTACATCCCAAAAGGGGCATTGTACTCAATTATGGGCCTGATGAGGGATGAGTAAAGAGGCACGATGACCTCACCTGATCTAGATGTGAATCCCTTCATGATTAGGTGGGCTATATAAAATGTTTTTCTAACCACTTTGGCCACGTGGTTGTCAAATGAGAGATTGCTATCAACTTGGGTCCCCAGGTCCCTAATTACTTCTTCTGTACTTAATGGATTACCACCTATGTGGTAATTTGTGGGCACTTTGTTTTTGCCAAAGGGGATGACTATACACTTTTTGGCGTTTAGCTTGAGGCCATGGCTCTGGCACCAGTTGTCTGTTTCTATGAGGCCCTTTTGGAGGATGCTTGTGTCGGCTGGAGAGTCTATTATGGCACCCAGTTTGCAGTCATCTGCGAACTTGGTCAGCCACAGTCCTTCTGTGTTGGCCTGTACCTCTGAGAAATATATACCGAACAAGAGAGGTCCCAGGACTGAGCCTTGTGGGATGCCACTTGTAACTGGTTTGGAGTCTGACATGGCTCCAGCAATTCTAATCATGTGGGTTCTGTCCTTGAGCCAGTTTGCAACCCATCTAGTGACATAGGGGTTTATATTTAAGCTGGTGAGCTTATCTATAATGCCCGAGTGGGTATTGTATCGAAGGCTTTGTGAGGTCCAGGTAGGCTGTGTGGACCACCTTCCCCTCGTCAATGGCCTTGGTGACTGTTTCAAAGAAATCAACCAGGTTTAAGAGGCAAGATCTGCCCTTAACAAAGCTGAACTGGGTAGGATCCAGTGTCTGTAGGTCCCCAATATCTTTATTTATGAGGTCCATGATGATCCTTTCCATAGCTTTGCAGACCAAGCTAGTCAGGCTTATGGGGCGATAGTTTCCAGGATCCGTTGAGGCACCACCTTTGTGGAGAGGGACCACTGTTGCTGTACGCCACTCTTTGGGTACATATCCTGTAGTAAGGCTGAGATTGAACAGTAGTTTTATGTTTGGGTTTAGCTCTTCTTGGAGTTCATGTAGGACGCAGCCCGGGACACCGTCTGGTCCCATTGATGCTGTGTTTTTTGCTTTGGAGAAGGCGGCTCTTACCTGAGCATCTGAGATGTCAGGGGGGGCAGCACTCTGCTGGGATAGGTATTTGCCCTTTTGTTGGGGGGGGTGAAGTTTGCGCTGAACCTGTCAGCTAGGATGTTGGCAATGTCTGTGGGTTCGATGTATTTTTTGTAATTTTGGAGTAATTCTGAGCATATCTGGGAATTCCCACCCAGGTTCCTAACATAACTAAAGAAAGCCTTGAGATTATCCTTAGTGTCCTGTGCAATTTTTCTCTCGAAGCTGGCCTTAGACGATTTTATGAGTGCCTGTAGTTTTTTGCTAATGCTGATCAGAGATGTCTTCCCTTGGATTTTGCTCTATCATGTAGTAGCTTCCTACTTCTATTGTATAGTTTGTTTATGGCTGGGGTCCACCAGACAGGACGTCTGCCTTTGGAGGATTGGATCTTGGATTTATTTGGGATTACATGATCTATGCATTCCTGAAGGTGTTCATAGAATGCGTTTATAAAGGATTCTGCGGTCTGGGCCGTATTTTCCACAGGCTTGGGGCTTTGAAGGATTCCACCTCGGTTTTGAGGAGTGTGAAATTTGCTTTAAAGAAGTTTTTCACTGTGGTTTTCTGAGCAGGGGGTGGGGTCGGGATGTGAATATCCAGTGAGATTAGTTTATGGTCTAATCTTACCAGTGAGGGATACACTTCTGGTCTGGAGCATAGAGTCCCCATGTTGGTGGTGATCAGGTCCAGTATGTTTTCCCCTCTTGTGGGGTGGTAACAAGCTGTTCCATGGCATTTGAGTTTATAAATTCTAGGAACCTTTGGGCTTGGGTGTTGGAGCTAGAGTAATGCTCCCAGTCTATGTTTGGGTAGTTGAAGTCGTCCAATATAATGGTTTTTGGAGAGACCTTCGTATTTTCCAGTGTTCTCAGGAAGGCCGAGTGAGGTTCCTGGGTTTGGGAGGGTGGTCTGTAGCAGGCTATAAACTGGAAGGCAGTTTTACCCACTGTTAGTTGCACATGGATAGTCTCCGATGCTTCTTGCTGTGCCACCAACCTGGAGGTGTGGGTATCTTTGACGAATATTGATACTCCCCCTCCTTTTGTGGTTCGGTCCAAGTTTTGGGGCAGAAAAGCATGGTATATGAGGTATAACCTGGTAGTGCTGGGATGCTCTCGGTAGCCTTGAACCAGGTTTCTGTTACTGCACAGATATCTATGTTCTCCATGCTAAGGAGAGTTTCGAGTGCGTGCATCTTGAGGTTTAGACTTCTGGCGTTGAGTAGCATTACTCTTAGTTTCTTATCCCTTGTGATACCTATGGAGGTGGGTTTGTCTTTTGAGCCTTGCCTAAAAAAGGCACTATGGGGGAAGCAAGAGCCTTTGCCAATATCCGAAAGCCCAGGGGTGACGGGTGCAAGCCGTCCCTAGCAAAGCGTCGTGGCTTATCGAGCATGTCATCCCAGGCTGACTGGCATTGGATCCCCTTTGAATGACACCAATATGTAAGCCAATTGTTGAAATTGATCATCTTGTCTTCATATTGTGGCAGCATTCTTGGTGAGGGTAAGATGCTACTCAAGGTCAGGGTCATACCGGCCTGGGCTACATGCTCAGAGAGCTCCTCTGTCTCTTTTCATGTAGTCCAGGGAGGTACGTCTCAGGTCATTCACACCAGCATGGACACTGACAGAGTCATATTTGTACTTGCCTTGGAGTGACCTGAGTGCTTGTGTTGTGGCGGATCCTAGCGCCCGACAGGCAGCTCACCGTGACCTTCTCCTTGTTCAGCCTGGTGAGCGGGACGTCAGTGTGCCTGACGATAGTCACCTATTACAAGTGTAACAGGTGTGTTGTTTAGCCTTAAGGGCTGTGACTGTTTGGCACACTGGCTTTGTGAGCTATGTGTTGCACGTGTTTTGTTTTGGGGTAGCGGTTGCTTGGGTGTCTGCTTTGGAGGTCTCTGCTGCTTAGGCAAATTTTTTATTTAGAGCCTCCGAGTATGTTTGTGTTTGGTTTGCTGTCGTGGTAGGTCTGTGAGACTGGAATTGTAGTGAGTGTAGTTTCCTTCACCTCCTGACTGGTTACACCAGTACGGAGTTGAGAGAGCTTAGCCTCCGGTTTGGCTATATGGTTGCATCTCTCACATGTGTTGGAATTTGTTGGGAGGAGGAGAGGGTTGTCTGTGTACATGAGGCAGTTGTAACATTGCCTCAAGATTCCCAGATTCACCAGCTGGACCGGAGAGGACATTGACAACTGACCTTTGGACATGCTAGAATAGTATTGGGAATTCCTTTATAATTGAAAAAAAAGGGCCAGTGGGGAACAAGGTACTCAAGGGGGGTTTGTGAGGGTGTAGTGCTTTTAATTTTTTAGTGCTGACTTATATAATTGCTTTAGTGAGCAAGTGCCAGGTAACTTAAATGCAATGTGTTACAGGTAACTTAAATGCAAAAACGACAAACAGTAACTTTCTTTCAAGTGAAACAAGGAAATAAGTACAGTAAGCAATGCAGATATCACAGGGTTGTTGTTTATAATTTTATCAAATGTAGCTTGGACCGATAGAAAAAATGGACTTTTGACAGAAAAGCCATTTCATTGAAAGCATTCCATACAGTGCGTGTGTGTGTGTGTGTGTGTGTGTGTGTGTGTGTGTGTGTGTGTGTAAAATCTTATTTTGGGGGGGGGGGGTTTCTGTGGGAGCGCTGTGGGTGAAGCAGCTAAAGACCACCCCTTACCATGCCCAGACTAATGGTCTGGCGGAGAGGTTAAACTCTACACTAAAGACAATGCTTACTGGCATTTGCAGACTAGTTTGAGGTAGTGAGACAAATATTTGACCCATCTGTTTGCTTACAGAGAGGTGCCCAGGAATTTATAGGTTTCACCCCTTTTGAGTTGCTGTATGGGCATAGGGTGAGAAGTCCTCAAGATTTGATTCGCGATGAGCAGGAGGGGGTGTGTGAATCCCACAAGGAGTCTGTTGTGGCGTATGTCCTAAACCTCGGGATAAGGCCCAGGGAACTGATGGGTTTGGCCCAGGAGAACCTGGCAGAAGCCCAACAGCAGAAAAAGGGCTGGTACGACAGGAATGCTTGAACTAGAGAGTATGCTGTGGGGCAGAAGCTTATGGATGTTCATCTTGTTATACTGCTGCAGTCATCACACTTGGGTTATCCTGCCGTCAGGCGGTCCCGCAGTCGGCCGAATCCCAAATTCTTGGTCCAGTGTCGGTCGTCGTCACTTCTTCCCTGACATCAGTGCGACAGGGGTATAAGAGGCAGCCGACGCCATTTTCTTAAGTCTATCTTGCCGTGCGATGCCCGAAGCAGAAGCAGTTCGCAAGTGCCGGTCGGCTAGCTCCTGAGATTTTCGAATCAAATTTCATCCCGAAGTCTTCTCTAAAGCTAAGTACCCCGTTGGGGAAACTTTTCTTGCCTCAGACCGATGTCAGACAAAGTTAATAATTGCATTTCTTGTGGGAAGCAAATACCTCATAAGGATTTTCGTTCTTATTGTATTCCTTGCCTAGGCCCAGACCACGACGTCTCTGGTTGTCGTTTTTGTGCTAGGTTCAACAAACGTACAATCAAGCGTCGGGCAGATTTCGCCCATTATTTTGTCAGAAAATTTAACTATAGTATGTCGTCAGAACAACCGACATCAGCAATGATTAAAAAACGCAAGGATAAGGACAGGCATAGGCCAAG
Source organism: Protopterus annectens (assembly GCF_019279795.1). Classification (NCBI taxonomy): domain Eukaryota; kingdom Metazoa; phylum Chordata; order Ceratodontiformes; family Protopteridae; genus Protopterus; species Protopterus annectens. Next base: position 167,454,754 of record NC_056747.1, on the reverse strand, counting down.
ACCAGATACCGAGGCCTCAGCAAGGCCTGCCGCCGGTTCTCCGCTTTTCAGTGAGGCGCCTATGCAGCCCCTGACTACCGCTGTATTAGAAATTCTGACGTCCTCCCAGACTGAATCAGCTGGGCCCTATGCCTAAAAAACAGATGCTTAAGATGGCTGAGGATTTAATTACCCTTATCAGGGTTCACAACCCCCTCCTGACAAAAGGCCTAGACTGGAGGAGGATTATCCTTCCTCTGACCAAGCATCCATTTCCTCAGCTAACTCTGAGGACCAGGTTTATTCCTTCCCTCCCTAGGAAGACTCAGATGCTGATGAGTCCATTCCTTCTGTTTCCCCCCCTGAAGATTTCTCTTTTGGGGAAGCTTTACACACCATGAGTGAATACTTCCACTGGGAAGGCCAAGATTACTCTGACTCTAAGAAAAGACTCCGGGAGTTTCTTTCTTTTTTTTCCACAGCATAGACCCCTTGCAATTCCTCCAGTTTTAGACATTTTGGATGATGTTTACACCAAATCTAGTCTAAACCCAGATTCCTTACCTCCTGCACCAGCTAAACCAGACAGATACTACCGAGTTCCTGATTCTCATATGTTTCTATATAATAGCCCTGTTGCAGACCCCGAAACCTTTTCCCAGGGTCCCAAAGGGGTTAAGGCCTCTACTGCTAAGAATCCACTACCTTCTGAAAGAGATTCCAGAACATTAGAAAGATGGGGGAAGAAAGTGTATACGTCTGCCACTTTGGCCATGAGGGCCTTAAACTGCCAATTCCACATGCTAAAATACCAGCAGTACTTGATTACACAGTTAAAGCAGAAAATGATCCCTCAGACAGGTAAACCTGATTCCAAAGAGATGCAGGATTTGCTGCATGCAGCAGAACAGGTGGGAAAGCATACCTTACAGTGTGGTTTTGATTCATTGGAAGCCTCATGTAGAGCAGCTGTCACAGGATCTGTAATGCGTAGACATGCTTGGCTAAAAGAGCAAGCCTTACCAGAACATTTCAAAGCAAAGTTATTGGATGCTCCATTGCAGAAAGATGTGTTATTTGGTGTCAATGCAGAGGAAGTTTTAAAGAAAATGGAAGAAAAGGCAAAATCTATGCAGACAGTTAAAGATTTTTTACAGGTACAACCTCCTCGTTTCAGCAGAAACTGGCCATCCAAAAACTGGTCTTTTCCTGCATCAGACAGACCCCAAAGGGATAGGTACCAACGTCCAAGGGGAAGAGGCCAGCCACAAGGTTCTTTCAGGCCTAGACAATGGCATACAACAACTCAGAGGTGGAGACTAAAGATCTTGACCCTTCAGGAAACGAACACAATGACTTCCCTCTTCGCCTGCCAAGCAAAATTGCCCTGGCAGCACCTTTGGGAGGAAAACTGGCTCTATTTCCACAAAATTGGTGCATCATAACGAAGGACAAATGGGTTCTGGATATTATTACCCGAGGCTACAGATTTCGTTTTGACACTTTACCACGGATGAGAGGCATGCCAAAGCTGCCTCCAAACCAATGGGCAGAGGCACAAATGCAAATTTCAACTCTCATGGATATGAAAGCAATTCAGAAGGTACCTACAAAGGAGCAAGGCCAAGGTTTTTACTCAAGACTATTTCTAGTACCAAGAAAGGACAAAGCCTGGAGACCCATTTTAGACCTCTCAATTCTAAACACATACCTGGAGGTGCCCAAGTTCAAAATGCTCACACTACAGCAGCTTCTTCCCATGCTGGGCAAGGAGTCTTGGCTGGTAACGTTGGACCTCAGAGAGGCATACCTGCATGTCCCTATCAGACAAGATTGCAGAAGATACCTCAGATTTTTGGCAGGTACAACGCATTATCAATTCTCTGCATTGCCCTTTGGCTTATCTACTGCGCCCAGAGTATTTACAAAATGCCTGGCATCAATAGTTGCATACTGCAGACAACGAGGAATACAAATTTACCCATATCTGGATGACTGCCTGATCCAAGCGGACAGCAAGGCCATTCTAATACAGCATCTGGCATTTGTAACAAAGCTGCTAAGTTGCCTAGAGTACACAGTAAACAAAAAGAAGTAAAAGCTAATACCCTCACAAGACATAATATTCGTGGGTGCCAGCTTAAATACAACGGCCCAGATGGCTTATCTCACGCCAGACAAACAAAAACAACTGACTCAATACTTCAAAAAGATGGCTACTTTTACCCAGCTCACTGCAAGGAAAATCCTGCAGGCATTGGGGTTCATGGCATCCTGCATTCAACTAATTCCACATGCAAAGCTGATATGAGGAAATTACATTGGTATCTGAAGTGTATGGACTCAACACAGGCACAGCCTCGAAACAAGTAATACTTCTCATTCCCTGCCTTCAAAAAGAGTTCCTATGGTGGGCTCAAGCATGTCAAATAAACAAGGGTTTTCCTTTTGTCTTACCTCCAGCAAACCAAACTATGACAACAGATTGTTCAGACTACGCCTGGGGAGCACACATGGCAGGACAGTGCATACAGGGCAAATGGTCTGCAAAACAAATGCATCTACACATCAACCAAAAGGAGATGCTAGCTGTGCAAGATGCACTGACAGCCTTCAAGGACCTCTTGCATCCAGGACAACTACTAATAAGGACAGACAACTCCACAGTTATGTGGTACATAAACAAACAGGGAGGAACACACTCCTACCCTTTATACAGACAGGCAATGACCTTATGGAGCACAGCATTGTTTTACCAAGTAAAACTGCAAGCACAATTCCTGCCAGGAAAGGAAAACATACTGGCAGACGAATTAAGCAGAAATATGGCAGATCCTCACGAGTGGAGACTACACCCACAAGTATTTTCAATGATAACACAAAGGTGGGGACGCCCAGACATAGATCTATTTACCTCCCCCAAAAATTGCCAACTACAGAAATTTTGCACAAGGACTTATCATTCCCTAGCCTGGAAAGTGGATGCTCTATCTTTCAGTTGGACAGCATTGACAGTCTATGCCTTCCCACCACTACCTCTATTGACCAAGGTATTACTTAAAGTCAGATCAGAGAGACCACAAATGATCATCATTGCTCCGAACTGGCCACATCAGCACTGGTACCCATTACTAAGGAACTTGACTCACAGCCCTCCATGGATCTTACCTCAATTCCCACTTTTGTTGACTCAGCAAAGCTCTCAGATCCTTCACAGTCAGCTCAGGACTTTAAATTTAGCTGCATGGAGAATATCTTGAATTATCAGTCAACACTTCTCTCAAAGGACGTCCTGAATGTCATTTTGGAGGCCAGGAGGCCAAGCACCAGAAAAACTTACTCAGACAAATGGAAAAGATGTTGTGCATGGAATCAGGCTAAAGGCCAAAATCCTGGAATACCAAACATTCCGCAAATACTGCAATACTTAACTGAGATGCTACACAAAGGCCTTTATTTCTCATCCATTAAGATCCATGCTTCAGCCATTTTAGCTCAATATAATACGGATCCTCCCATCTTCTCACACCCTTTACTTTCTCAGAGGGGCTAAGAATATAAGACCCCCCCAGAAAACCCCCAATGCCAGCTTGGGACATCAACTTCATTTTAGAAAAATTAACACTGCCTCCTTTCGAACCAGCCTTCTCAGCAGAACTACAATACTTGTCATGGAAAACAGCTCTGTTGCTATCACCTCAGCATGCAGGGTCTCAGAACTACAGGCACTCATGGCAGTGGAACCTTTCATCATTTTCCATCAGGACAGAGTCTCTCTACGAACTAATGCTGTCTTTATGCCAAAGATAGTATCCAGTGTGGCTTTGAATCAGACCATTCATTTACCCACCTTTTACCCAAATCCCCAGAATAATAAAGGAGAAAAACTCCTTCACTCTTGTGACATTCACAGACAGCTACGTTACTATTTGGATAAGACACAGACCTTCAGAAAAACTGACCAACTCTTTGTATCCTATGCTGCAGGTTCACAAGGAAAGGCTATTTCAAAACAGACCATCTCCAAGTGGATAGCACATTGTATCCGCTTTTGCTACTTGCACCATGGGAAAGCAGTGCCTGTTAATATTGGGTCTCATTCTACCAGGGCTAAAGCAGCCTCAGCAGCCTTTCTCAGGGGGGTTCAAACCCAAGGACATTCTGGAGGCAGCTACTTGGAATTCAGTGCACACCTTTACCAAACACTACCACCTTCCATTATACTCAAAAACCAGAGCTGGCTTTGCCACTGCAGTTCTGCAGGGCATCCTAGCTTCGCCTAACCCAGTTTAGTACCAGCCACCCATCCATAGCTTTGGGATTCAACCCAAGTGTGATGACTGCAGCAGTATAACACGAACATAGTACAGTTTTGTACCTACCATAAATGTAGATGTTCGAGTGTATATACTGCTGCAGTCCAGGTTACCCTCCCACCATCCCCTCTACATACCAGGGTGTTAGTTATAACTCCATGTACATCAATCAATTGGATGCTTGTCTATATGGTGCATTTGCTAACAGCTAGTACTACTGTTTATCTACTAAGGTATTTTTGCATAGTTATTTGTATTGCCTTCCTAGTTGGGGGCACCTGACATCTGGGGCAAGAAAAACTGAAGAAAATGGCGTCGGCTGCCTCTTTTTATACCCCTGTCACACTGACGTCAGGGAAGAAGCGACGACAACCGACGCTGGACCAAGACTTTGGGATTCGGCCGACTGCGGGACCACCTGACGGCAGGATAACCCAAGTGTGATGACTGCAGCAGTATATACACTCTAACATCTACATTTATAGTATGTACAAAACTGTACTTTCTCATTCCTGTCAGACACCGTAAGCTGCAGGCAGCTTGGGAGGGACTCTTCTGGTAAGGAAGGTCAGTGATGTGACTACATGGTAGAAGTCCTAGTCAGGAGGTAGGGGCACAAACTGTACCATGTTGAAACCTTACCATGATGGAGAGGCCCTTTGTGCTGTGTATTTCCAGTGGATGGCAGGAGGAGTCTGGTGTCTTATCTCCTCAGTGAGACTTGGACTGACACCTCAGTGGAAGGGGTAGCAATGTCCCAGCAGCTGTCCGCTACCCAGGTTTGAGAAATCCGAGCAGTGCTACAGGAGTTTGAGGGCATGTTCACTGGAAACCAATGTGTACCCACCTGGTGCAGCACCATATGGGTACAGGCCTTTAAAGGCATATCAAACAGACCCCTTATAGGGTGCCTGAGTGTGTCAAACCGACACTGAGGGAGGAGATAAATGTTGGAACTGTGGATAATACATGAGTCCAGCAGTCCCTGGGCCTCCCCAGTGGTGCTGGTAGCAAAGAAGGGTGGCAGGACCAGGTTCTCTGTACTACAGGAAACTAAATTAGTCGCACAGAGTCAGATGCTTGCTTCATGCATAGGACAGCGGAAGCCGTAGAGCAGCTGGGTGGGGCTAAGTATCTTACCACTATTGATCTTACCAAGGGCTACTGGCAGGTGCCCTTGACTCCCAGTGCTAGAGGGAGGTCTGCCTTTTTGACTCCTTTTGGATTGTGCGAGTTCATGAAGATCCCCTTTGGGATGAAAAATGCACCAGTGACTTTCCAGAGGCTGGTAAATTGTATCTTAGCAGGAGCAGGTGAGTTTGCCCTTGTTTATCTGGATGATATTGCCATCTACTGCCATTCCTGGCAAGAGCACCTTCCGCATGTCAGGGAGGTGCTGGGCAGATTGCAAAGGGCAGGGTTGACCATTAAGCACAGTAAGTATCAGGTGGGTATGGCGGAGGTTTCCTACCTGGGACATAGAGTGGGAAGTGGTAAGATCAGACCAGAACCAGCCAAAGGAGAAGCCATTCGGGCATTGATTGCCCCTATTGCCAAAAAGCAGGTGAGGGCATTCTTAGGGACAACAGGGTGCTAAATAAAGTCTGTCCCTAATTGTATTCCCATAGCTGCTCCTCTCTCAGACCTGATAAGGAAAAGCAGGCCAGACAAGGTATTGTGGACCCCAGCATGTGAGCAGGCATTCCAGAAACTTAAAGGAGCTTTGGGAGGACCCCCTATGTTAGCCAGTCTAGATTACAGCCAAGAATTTGTTATGCAAGTGGATGCTTCAAACCATGGGGTTGGGGCTGTACTCAGCCAGGCTTCTTCAGAGGGAGAAGAGCACCTAGTGGTAAATCTCAGATGTAGGCTCCACCTTAGGGAGAAATGCTGTGCAGCTGTAGAAAAGGAATGTCTAACCATAGTATGGGCACTGCAGAAACTTCAGCTTTCTGTATGGAAGGAAATTCACTGTTACAGACCACAATCCCCTTAACATGGCTACATTGAGCCAGCCAGCAAAATGCCAAGTTACGGAGGTGGACTAGGGTTGCAGGCATATGATTCGACAGTGCAGCACCTCAATGGGGTTATCAATGCCAATACAGATGGGCGCTCAAGACAGGGAATGGTGTAATTTATTCCCAGATAGGCTCATCCCAATCAGGCAATGTTTCCCGAGGGTCACTTGAAAAACTAGCTTGAGCCTTTGAAGGGGGGATAAATGTGACAAAAGGAGATACTCCCAGCAAAGCTAGCTGGAATTATGTAAATAATTATATGTCATATGTGAATATCAAACTAATTTATGTAAGATGCTTGTGTTACCAATGTATTAGGACTGCGTGTCATGTGTATATTAAACTGCTCTGTATAGATGTTGGTGTTGAAACGGTATTTGTAAAGTGCTGTATTTAAAATGTATACACAGTGTGCCCTGCTGGAAGAGAACAGAAATGTAAATTCACTATTGTAACTGTTTAAGTGTATATGTTTTAACATTAGAAACTGGAATTCAGGTGGTTAACCTCAGTCCAGCAAACTTTAGAAAAATATTTGAAATTAAATTACTTTATAGGCTAGGCCATAAAAGAGGATGTCAGGTTTCATTGCAGCTAGAGAGAAGTCTGTACTAGGACGCTTTCTGTATTGTCTCTAGGGTGAACTAATTGCTACTTTGGAAGCATGAAGTAATGCAACTGTTATATGACTTCCAGCATGTGCCCAAGATCTGAGCATAAGCCCTTGTATGAGTGTTTTTGCAGGTAGATGCTAAATGCTACCAGCTGCCAGCAATGGCGGTTTTGGCCTGGGAAACTAGTTAGATGACCAGAATTGATGTCATTTTGCAAGCTATCCCAGCAGTAATATTTTGGATATTGTTTTGCGAAGTCTTAGTTAGACAGAGCATTCTGTCTTGGACCTGACAACATGATGAACCATTCACCACACATCTAATTTGATCTAATAGTAAGTTCGTAGGTGTTTACTAGGCTAACAACCTCAAGGGCCTTTTTAAGCTTAACTATGCATCCCAAATCTCTGACAAGTTGAGTTGCTAGAGTATAGTATAATTCTCTTAGATACAGTCAGGAATATAGCGAAGCTTGGCTTAGATTTTGTTTTTATTTGTGTAAGTCTGTACTGTGTGTTACTTCAAATATTTCCTGTGGTTTTGAACGCTGATGTCACTGTGAAAATATATTTAATATTGTCTTGTTCTTTTATTATTAAATATATTTAAATCTTTCATTGTGGCTGATATGTAGAGATATTTATGTTTTGAGAGAACTTGCATATTTATTTGGTGACACTGGGCCACTCCTAATAGCCTTGCTGTTGTTCAGACTATCATTTGTGTCAATATTACACAGTAAGATTGGACACCCCTTAAGGGCCTTAAGGTAGCTGACAGGAGTGACTGATGGCAGTGGAAACTACCTTATAGTCTGGGCAGAAGGGGATATAGCTAGTAAACCTGTGCCAGACTTTCCTTTTTATTTATTTGAAACTGTCCGGCAATGTTATAAATATTTCCTGTGATTTTGAACTCTGATGTAACTGCTTGCTTACTGAGTATTGCCTTGTCCTTTTATGATTTATTTTTAAATATATTTAAGCCTTTTAATTGTGGCTGGTCTGTTAAGTTGTTAGAGTACCTGCGTATCTATTTGGTGACACTGTACAGGCCACTCCTAAATAGCCTTGCTCTTGGTCAGACTATCATTTGGATTAATAGTAACATCACACAGTAGGATTGGACATCCTTTTCTAAGGGCCTTAAAGTAGCTGATAAGTAGTGGCTGGTTGCAGTGGAAACTACTTTATAGTCTGGGCAGAAGTGGGGCATAGCTAGTAAACCTGTCACCCTTTCTCAGAAGTGTGTGTGTGTTTGTATATAAATCAAATCTCAAGGAGTTTGTGTGTTAGCTGCTTGGGCAAGGGCACAAAGCACTGGTTGGACAGAGAGGGTATTGGAGATCATATTTTGGCCACTCAGCTGGAATCTCAATCCTATTGCTGTGCCATTGGGGAGTCTTACTGGGATCTGGAGAAAGAGGGAGAAACCAGCCCCAGACTGTGATCTGTGTGTACTCTTAAGGGAAATTGTTCTTAACTGTGTGTGTGTACTAGTCATCCTCCCATTGTGTACATCCCCCCACTGTTGTCAGTGTTGAGAGTTGAGGCTCCTTGATTACTGGGTCCAGGTAGCTGGGCTGGTAGTGTCACATTTCTATATAAATCATATTAATATTTTCAAGTGACACATGATTATTTACAATCATCCAGACAGCTGCATTGGCAGCATTTCCCTGGTGTCACACTGGTCACCACTTTGAAGGGCTGAGAGGCTTTTTGGTGAGGGAACAAGCCCTTGTCACTTTGCCTGAGGACATGAGAATCTGGTTAGCAGATAGACAATGCAGTACTGCAGATGAGTTGGGGAAGAAGTGAAACCTATAATAGCTTTGGGTAGCTTTATCACTGTTTCTCCTTAGCAGAGTAAATGAGCAGTACAGACAGTAAACCAATCCCTGGAGGCTACAAATTATGTGGTGTAGAAGGGCAAATGGTATTGGTAGTAAATGCTATGGTATTTAGTATTGAGAAAGATTTGTTCTCAGCATTCCTTGTGTGATTTTGGATCTTTTTGCAGTTTGTTTTTCTACCATTGGTAGTAAATGCACCTTTTTTTAACTTAAACAGGTTTTGTCTTTCCCTGGTTAGGGGTCGACACAGCGGAACTCCGGTCCGCTAATGATTGGCAGTAGATTTTTCACGAACGCCAAGGTGCCAGCTCGATGTTCAACCAAGGCACGCCCATTTACGCATGTCTTTCGAATGCCCACCCAACCGCGGGGAGGACATGCAGACTTCACACAGAAGGCACTCCCCGCACTCCAACCAAGAATTGAACCGGAGAACCTCTTACTGTGAGGCAACAATGCTACCACTGCACCACCACATATTTTTTTTAACTTAAACAAGTAACTTGCTTTAATTTTCTTACTAGGATGTCAGGCACACTGACATCCTTCTCACCAGGCTAAACAAGGAGAAATTTACTGTCAGCTGCCTGTCGGGTACCAGGATCCGCCACATAATGCATGCATTCAGGTCACTCCACAACAACTACAAATATGACTGTCATTGTCCATGCTGGAGTGAATGACCTGAGCCGTACCTCCCTGGACTAACTGAAGAGAGACATGGAGGAGCTCTCGAATCATGTAGCCCAGGCAGGTATGACCGTAGCCCTGAGTAGCATCCTGCCATTACCTTGAATGATACCACAGTACAAGGACAAAATTATTGACTTCAACAATTGGCTAAGCTTCTGGTGTCATTCTAAGGGGATCGAGTATCTGTCTGCCTGGGACGACATGATCAGCAAACCACGATGCTTTGCCAGAGATGGCCTGCAGCTGTCACCCCTGGGATTCCGGATACTGGCTAAGGCTTTTGCTGCCCCTGTAGTGCCTTTTTAGGCAAGGTTCAAAAGTCAAACTCACCACCATAGCAAGTACAAACAAGCTACATCTGAGGGTAATGCTGTTCAGTGATTGAAATCTAAACCTCAAAATGCATTCACTCGAGGCACTCCTTAAGATGGAGAACATCGACATCTGTGCTGTGTCTGAGACCTGGTTCAAGGCTCCAGAGCGCACCCCTGCATTACCAGGCTATAATTCATACCACACCTTTCGGCCACCTCACTTGGACTGAAACACTGAAGGAGGAGGCGTCTCCATATTCATAAAAGATATCCACACCTCTAGGCTAGTTGCTTAATGTAATGCATCCGAAATTGTTCAAGTACAATTAACACTGGGCAAGACTGTAGTCCAGGTTGTAGCTTGTTGGAGATCTCCCGCTATTCTCCAGGACACTCACTCCACGTTTCTTGACATACTGGAGATTTCAACTACCCCACTATCAAATGGGAAAACTACTCCTGTACTAACTCATTTGCTCAACGTTTTCTGGAATTCATAAATTCCAATACCCTGGATCAGCTTGTGTATACCTCCACATGGGGAAGCAATAACCTGGACCTGGTCATTACCAGTATGGGTAACCGATGGTCCACGCTAGAGGTCAACTCCTAGCTGGTCTGATTCGACCACAAGCTAATCTCCCTAGATATCCATATCCTGTCCCCATGAAGGAAACCACAGTAAAAAACCTTCTCCAAAGCCAACTTCATGCTTCTTAAGACATAAGTGGCTAACCATGACATCCATGGAGACAGAAAATAGAGGTACGACTGCTGAATCTTCTACAGATGTACTGTATAAGCACATACACGAGTGCATGGACCATGCCATCCCCAACCGAACCAAGATGCTATGCTCCATAAACAGGAAGCCAATCTGGTGGTCCCCTGCCATAAATGCTCTACAGCAGAAGGAAGAAGTTATTGCAAAAGAGAATAAAATCCCATGATTGCAGGGAACTCCCTGGTCAGCCTCAGTAAGAAGCTGAGGTCCCTCATAAAATCCTCCAAAGCTAGTTATGAAAATAAAATCGCCACTGATTCTGAAGACTACCCCAAAGCATTCTACAGCTATGTCGAGTCTCAGTGATAACACTCAGATCTGCTCTGCACTACAGCACAATGGCACTAGATTTACAGAACCAACTGATGTTGCCAACATCCTGGCAGACAAGTATAGTGCAAACTTTACCCCCCCACCGTCCAAAGGGCCCATCTCCATCCCTGAAGAATGCAAAGCCCCTTTAATCATGGACGCACAAGTAAAGACAGCACTCTCCAAAGCCAAGAACACAGCATCCATGGGTCCAGACAACATTCCAGGCTGCGTTCTGCATAAACTACAGAACATGCTGGCACCCCACCTAAGTACCATGTTAAACCATAGCCTCACTTCAGGCTTTGTGACTACTGAATGGCACACCGACAGTTATCCCACTTCACAAAGGGGGTGCCACCATGGACCCGGGGAACTACCGCCCCATTAGCCTGACGAGCCTGGACTGCAAGGCCATGGAACGCATCATCCTGGAGCTTACAAAGAAAGACATGGGTAACCTCCAAACTCTGGACCCCACTCAGTTTAGGTTTGTAAAAGGTAGATCATGCCTCCTAAACCTGATTGACTTCTTTGAGGCAATCACCAGAGCTGTGGACGGGGGGTAAGGTGGTGCGCACAGCCTATTTTGAGCTTGCCAAAGCTTTTGACACCACCCCCCACTCTGATATTATAGGCAAACTCACTAGACTGGACATAAATCCCTATGTCACGAGATCGGTGGCCAACTGGCTCATTGACAAGAACCCACACAGTGAAAGTAGTCTACTCCAAATCCGACTTTAGGCCAGTGACAAGTGGAGTACCACAGGGTTCGGTCCTGGATCCTCTCCTTTTCAGTATCTACTTCTCAGAAGTCCAGGCTAATACAGCTGGTCTCTAGCTGACTAAGTTTGCAGATGACTGCAAACTAGGAGCCATAACAGAATCAGCTAAGGATGTGGACATTTTACAGAGGCCTCACTGAGACTGATATTTGGTGTCAATGTCATGGCCTCAAGCTCAATGCCAAGAAGTGCATTGTCATCCCCTTTGGGAGAAACACCATACCCATGAACTACCACCTAGACAGTAGCCTGCTAAACACATAAAGTGTAATGAGACCTTGGGACAAAGGTGGACAGTAGTCTCTCCTTTGATAATCACGTCACCACAGTAGTCAGGAAATCCTTCTACATGGCACACCTCATCACAAAGTGATTCTCCTCCAGAAAAAGAGGTCATTGTTCCTCTCTACTCGTCCCTCATCAGACCCACCATAGAGATCAACGCTCCATTTGGCATGTACCTCGCAAGACCTATACAGCAACTAGAAAGGCCACAGAAATACCTCACTAAGAGAATAACAGACCTGCCATCAATTAGAGACTCTGATTAACCCCAAATAAAGTTCAGCTGTCCTAGGTTTCCTGACATTTACTCAGTTGCCTACTACAGCAAAAGCCATGATTGGCAGAGAGCTTACAAAGTATCAAAGGGATCTCACTGTTGAAAGATAGCTGTCGGGAAAAGGGTACAAAAAATGTTCCATAGCATTGGATATACCATGGAACACAGTGAAGACAGTTATCAAAAAGTGGAGAAAATATGGGACAACAGTGACGTTGCCAAGAGCTTGGATGTCCCTCCAAAATTGATGAAAAGACCAGACGAAAACTGGTCAGAGAGGCTGGCAAGAGACCTACAGCAACACTGAAGGAGCTGCAGGAATTTCTGGCAAGTACTGATTCTGTACTAAATGTGAGAACAATCTCCCATATTCTCCAAATGTCTGGAGTAAGGTTGCAAGACTGATGCCTTATTTACACAGAAAAACATCCAGACCTGGCTAAAATTTGCAGTACAATACATCAGGTCTCCCAAAAGCATGTGAGGAAATGTGTTATGGTCTCATGAGGCCAATGTTGAATTTCTAGGCCACAATTCCAAAAGGTACGTTTGGTGCAAAAATACTTTACATTACCAGAAGAACACAATTCTCACGGTGAAGCATGCTGGTGGCAGTATCATGCTTTGGGGTTGCCTTTCTTCAGCTGGAACTGGGGCTTTAGTCAAGGTGGAAGGAATTATGAACAGTTCCAAATACCAGTCACTTTTGGCCTAAAACATTCAGGTGTCTGCTAGAAAGCTGAAGATGAAGAGGAATTTCACCTTTCAACATGACAATGACCCCAAGCATACATCTAAATCGCGTCTGTATTATCTTGTCGAAAGATGACACTATCGAACGGCATAAACATTGAAAATTCCGTACATAGAAACTGTTCTTGTGGGGGGCTGTGAACCCCCCCCCCTACTAATTATATATACCAACTCAGAGATCTCACTACAGTGAGGAAAGAGCAAATTTTCTCATCCCCCACTCTACCATGAACCTGCAAAAACACGTTCGTTGTACAGCATTTACGACAGTGTTGCCGTTCGATATTTTCAACATGCGATAAGGTGAAGCAGACCCTCCAAATCAACAAAAGAATGGCTTCACCAGAAAAAATTACATTTTTGGAATGGCCCAGACCTAAATCCAATAGAAAATCTGTGTGGTGAGCTGAAGAGAGCAGTGCACAAGAGATGCCCTCGCAATCTGACAGATTTGGAACGCTTTTACAAGTAAGAGTGGGCAAATATTGCCAAGTTAAGATATGCCATGCTGATAGACTCCTACCCAGGAAGACTGAATGCTATAATTAAATTAAAGGGTGCTTCAACAAAGTATTAGTTTAAGGGTGTGCACACTTATGCAACCAGCTTATTGTTCATACGATGTTTATTTTTTATATCCCCCCCCCCCCCCCCAACAGCTTTGGTTGTTTTTCAATTGAATTGTATGTACAGGTTATAGGCCACATTAAAGGTGGGAAAAGTTTTGAAATGATTTATTGTAGTCATATATTTTTAGATCACAAAAACCTGGCATTTTAACAGATCTGTGTACACTTTTTATATCCACTGTATAATAGTTTGCCCCACTGGAATGTTGGTAGTGTCATAATTCTATACTACGTGCTGCCACTTGGAAGAAGCATAGCTGTCAGACAGAGGCTCCAGAATGGGGCCAGAACATCTGTTCAATGTTGAGATTTCCTGCTTGACACAAATGTATCCCTCTTCCAAGTGACATTTCTATATATTAGAGTGGCGTCACTTCATTACATGGAGAGTAGCAAAACTGAGGGAATGTCCTATAACCTCATGTGATAGTGATGTGGATCAGAATGGTGCGAAAGTGCTGGAGATTTTCAGTAGACCGTGGAACACTGCCTGACAGGCATTGTTCCCTTTTTCCTATGGTAATGTTATAGACAGTGGTAATAGAAGTGCCACATGCTTTCTACTAAGTGGTTGTAGGGCTGTCGGACAGGTATGTTCTGCCTTGCTGAAGCAGTACTGTGACCACCATGGAGAAGCACTGGTCCTCCCAGTTGGTTTTGCATCACTGTTTGGAAGTTAGTGTCAGTGATGGTTTGACATCTGCTGCCATTACATTCTGACAGTTTCTGAAGATGGTAAGGGGGGGTGGGCACTAGTGTCCCATTCAAACTGCCTTATTTTACATGTTTAAAAAAAAAAGGGGGGGGTTAAAGGGGTATGTTGTCTGTCCTCCATGCCTGCATTATTATTACTAATGGAACAGATGCAATATGGGAAGGAGCTTAATCTGTCTGCATTTCCTAGTAAAATGTCAGCTCAAAGTCTGTTTTGCAGTAATGTTCCTATTACTAGAAATGTACCTTTTTTAATATGTTAAAAATGGTTCATTCAGTATAATTTTGTCATCAGTACCAACTGGAATGATTTGTAAATCTGGATGTCCAGCCCTTCATTTTACATGTGTTGTGCAGTTGTCCTCCATGAATCTGTGTTGAATAGCAGAAATGCAGTGAAAAAGGCATTCAATTTTGCATCACCTGTGTAAGAGCAATAAAAGGCACTTGTGTATTTCCAAGCATTCTGACAAAAAAAAAAAAAAAGATACCAAGCCTCTTACTGCTCATTCTCTGGTGGTTATAGACAATGCTGCAGCTTGCATAATTATATCACTTGTTATTATGAACGTACAGGTATTCAAGGCCTAGCATTGTGCCTCTTTACTGGTACTGCCACACAGTGGAAAAATGAAGACAAATTAAAATAAACTGTAAAGAGTTCCAACTGTAGAGGGTATGAAATGGGGTGAAGTAGTATCCAGAGAAACTAAAACAAAATCGGGCAAAGCTCTACATGGAAAACCCCAGGCCACGATGCAGTATCTAGCTTTAACATCTTTACACAAAGATTTAGCCCAGATTAAGAATTACATGTGCATCCTGCACAGACACCAACCTAGTTAACAAGAAAAATGGTATTCCTCCATAACAGTAAAACCTGTAAGCCATCCTAAGAATTATTGACCAATAACTTGCCTTCCAATGATATGCAAACTATGTACTGGAGTTGATGCAGACAGAATTGATAGACATTTGCAAAAAACCCAATTACAGCAATAGAGCAGGAGAAAGTCAGATGGAACAAATTATCATTCATTGCTAAATAAATCCATAATGGAGAATTTTAAATAGGGGAAGAATCTGTGTATGGCATAGATTGCAAGGAAGTATTGAACAGCATCCCACATTTCATGGATGAAGGAGTACTTCAGATGAATAAGATACATGCTGCATTAATCAATTATGTTACAATGACCATGAAACAGTGGCAAACAACTTTGCAATTAAGCCATGACAAAGGGCAAATTATTATCCCAAGGATAAAAATTCGAAAAGGGATATTACAGGGTGATTCTTTGTCACTGTGCTCTTTTGTTTTGCCCTTAACCCAATAAGCTGTTGAACAGATTAGGTTGTTTGTCTTTCGACTTTTCTCAGTTAGGGGTCACCACAGCAGAACTCCGGTCTGCAAATGATTGGCAGTAGATTTTTACAGTGCCGAGTTGCCACCTCGATGCTCAACCTTCAACGAAGGCACGCCCTTTAGGTCATGGTTACAATTTGGCTTCCACAGAACAACTTTGCTTAAAGACTTTTCATCTACCTTTTGTGGATGACTTAAAACTGCAAAGCTCATCAGACGAGGAATTTTAAAGCAGAAGTACAAGTGGTTAAAGCTTTCTCAGATATAAGAATTTCATTTTGTTTTGATAAATGTGCAAACACAATGTTTAAACCAGGAAAGCTGCTGTACCAAGCAAATGTCAGTCTGGGACAGAAAAGTAATATAAAACAGCTTGAGTAGAAGGGAGTGTGTACATATTGGGAAATGAAGTATTACCTATAAAACATGAAGAGATATGAATAAAACTTAGAAAGGAATACTTCAGAAGACAAAAACTACTATTGAAAATGGCTTTGACATCTAGGAATAAAGATCAAGCTGTAAACCAATTTGCTTTTCCTGTTTTAACTTAGTTTTTCAAACAAAAAAGCAGCATTAACCACACAGAAACACAGCTGAAATCCAACTCTAACTGTTCCATAGACAAACCGCAAATCCAAAAAACAAACACATCCCGTTAAAAAAGTTCCCCCTCCCTTTTTGTGTGTGTGTGTGTGTGTGTGTGTATATATATATATATATATATATATATATATGTATGGTAATATATATGGTACATGCGTATTATCGCAACCACATTTGGAAGATAAGAAATGGCTGTTTTCCAAGCCATAGTCGTGCCGACAGATGAACTTAAAAAAAAAAAAAATACTCAAAATATATGTAAATAATTACAAGATTGGTAGAAACATGTAGGAACACAAGACGTTGCTTTTAATGCACACAAGTGGTCCAAAACTATGTGAAAATCAGTGGAGGTACACAGTATGTTTTAAAACCATTAAGTACTACCGCATTACAAGTAAGACAGGAGTGCCGACACTCCTGTCAATTCTCCAGCTTTTCCCAGAATGGCCAGATTTTTGTGTCATATTTTATTTATTTTTTTTTGTGTGTTTGTAGGTGCTGTTCGCATAAAATTTGTGGTTTCCTGGCACAAAGCAGGATGGTTAAAAAAGCTTCAATGTCTGTAACACTTGTAAGCTGTCATTTCGGAAAAGAAAAACTCAGACTCCACCAAAATGACGCTGACAGACGTAAACCCCAAAGAAGCATATATGCCTTCTCACTGTTACACATGGACTCAGATGTACTCCTACCTCCGACATGTGAAAGCGGCACTTCTTTATGGAAATCCTGCATTTTGCAGGACAAGCTCTAACTTATCGCCAGGAGTACGGCTTTCAAAACAGTGTGGTTGCATTACAGTCATTTAAAAGATTTTGCATTTTAAAGTTTGCACTGTATTTGGCTTGGCTTGTGTTTTCTTTTTCTGATTGGCATGTTTGGTAGTGTACACAGGTGGAAAGGGGCAGGATTACTAAAATCACTTTCCGTTATCTTATGGAGTTCGTTATCTTAAAAACGCTGAACAAAGGAGGGGTAGGATTATTAAAATTACTTGGCATTTTCTGAGGGAGTTTTTTATCTTAAAAGTTCAGCAAAATTTAAAACATTACTGTTTTATAAATTTCTCAAAGCGATGTTTACACAAGCGTATTATGGCAACCACACATTGTCAGCATTCACGCCATTCTAAGCAACACGTTATTTGACTGAGAATGGAATGTTGCCGTGAATATGCTTACAGTATATGGTTGCGATAGTACGCAAGTACTGTGTGTATGTGTATATATATGCGTACACGTGTTTATTCGTTTGATAGGCATGAAGCATTTCTCTCTTGTTTTCCCATCCAACTGATCCAGCACCTTTTGGGGCCAGACAATTACCCAAAAACTAAGCTACAGGATGCAATACCTCTGTCAGTTAACTGTGTGGTAACACAAGTAAAAAAATAAAACAAAAAAAGCAGCAGTAACCACACAGAAACAAATGATTCAAAGATAGAGGCTTCTAACTTACAATCTGTGCTATCAGAGAAAGATGCTTTAACAGTTAAAAGTAAATAAAGCAGCAACAGCAATTTACCATGTTTTGGAAGGAACTGGCCCTACTGTGTTGACTTTTACTGCAAGGTCACTTGGATTACAACTGATACCGAGTTATAAAAACACTAACATAAACCATAGTGACAAACTTAAGTTACTTAAGTGCAACACTGTATTTATTGACTTAAGAAAACCTAAAAAAAAAAAAAATGTGAAAATTACAAATGTATCCAAATATGCAGCCAAGCGGCACATCTATGCAGAAAAATACCTTTCCATTGATGAAACAAAGTAGAATTACAAAAGTTAATGGTACTACACATTATTGAAAAAAATGAGAGAGCCAGTTGCGTAGATTTTTCAAAATTGTTACCTTTACAAAGCACAAAACATACCTAATGAAGAAAGACTATATATTTACCAGGGAGTAGTAAACAGCCATACAGAGCGAAATATATAAAACTTCAACAGCGGATGACACTGTAAATGAACCAGATACAACAAACTTTTCAGCATACTTGATTTTTAAGGTCATGCTTTTACCATTAATGCATAAAGCTATTAATGCATTTTCAACAGGTGTAGAACTCTCACTGTGTAAAACAATATTGTGGGATAAGGTGTGAATTACAAGTATGTCAGCATACAGAGATAACACATGAAGTATTATTACTTTTGACAATATTTTTTGTAGAACACAGCAAGAAACTGGTGGTAACCTGAGAAGAATACATTCTTGGAGAGAGAATGGACTGAACAGTAAACAGCAGGTGCAGGTTGGATGGACAAGTCTGTACCTGAATTCTTTTGATACATATTTTAAGAAACAGGAATGTCACCTGATCTAGCTAGATTTAAGGCTACATGTGATATGTCTACATCAGGTCCAGTCAAGTAAGAGGTTAAATAGGCAAGGAAGACTATAGGTCAAGGTTCATAAAGTAAGTCAATATATTGACATTAAGTGGAGGAGAACTGGTTAAAAAAATTGAATTTTATATGGGATTTACTTGGCAAAGCAAACTATAAGCGGGAACTACCGCCCCATTAGCCTGACGAGCCTGGTCTGCAAGGCCATGGAACGTATCATCATGGAACTCATAAACAAAGACATTGGTAATCTCCAAACTCTGGACCCTACCCAGTTCGGATTTGTAAACGGCAGATCACGTCTCCTAAACCTGATTGACTTCTTTGAAGCAGTCACCAAAGCCATAGATGAGGGTAAGGTGGTTCACACAGCTTATCTATATCTCGACCAGGCTTTCGACACCATCCCCCACTCTGGAATTATAGATAAGCTCACTAAACTAGGTATAAATCCCTATGTCACAAGATGGGTTGCCAGCTGGCTCACGGACAGAACCCACACTGTGAAAGTAGCAGACTCCAAATCCGACTTCAGACCAGTGACAAGTGGAGTACCACAGGGTTCAGTCCTGGGTCCTGTTTGGTATCTACTTCTCTGAAGTACAGGCTAACACAGAAGGTCTTTGGCTAACAAAGTTTGCAGATGACTGCAAACTAGGAGCCATAATTGAAACTCCTAACGATGTGGACGTACTACAAAAGGGCCTCACTGAGACAGTTGCCTGATGTCAAAGCCATAGGCTGAAACTCAATGCCAAAAAATGTATTGTCATCCCCTTTGGTAAAAACGCTGTACCCATGAACTACCACATAGCTGATAGTCTACTTAATGCTGAAAATGTGATGAGACCTTGGGACACAGGTGGACAGTAGTCTCCCCTTTGTTAATCACATCGCCACAATGGTCAGGAAATCCTTCTACGTGGCTCACCTCATCACAAAAGGTTTCTCATCCAGAAAAAAAGGTCATTGTTCCCCTCTACTCATCACTCATTAGTCCCATTATAGAGTACAATGCCCCTTTTGGTATGTACCTCACAAGACATCTACAACAACTGGAAAGGCCACAGAAATACCTCACAAAGAGGATTATAAAGGGAAATAGGAAATACACCCCCAGGATCACTTCTGTCTCTCTGCTGGACAGTGGCACAGGAAAATAACCTTTCTTGGGTGGCATAAGCTATGGTACTTTGCTGGTTAGGCTTACGTAGGCCCTTGGGCCGATAGCCTAGTACCTACCTATGAACCCATTACTAGCCTCAAACAGATGCCCTACGCAGACAGTCTCAAAAAACTCCAGCTTTACTCGGTTGTATATTGCCTACTCAGAGGCGATCTCTGCCTAACATACAAAGCTATGTCAAACCCAGAGCTGTTGGACATGCTCCACTTAAATCCCAATCCCTCCGAGCTACATGCTCTTAGGGACCTAAACCTTGTCACCACAATAAACAGAACATGCTGGAGGGATAGATTCCTGTCCCAGAGACTTCCCATACTCTGGAACAGACTACCTATCTGTGTCAAACAGAGCTCCTCATTAGCACTCAAGAAAAATCTTGATTGGATGGGAAATAGGAAATTCACCCCAGGGATCACTTCTGTGGCTCTGCTCGACAGGGGCACAGGAAAATATTTTTTCTTGGGTGGCAAAAGCCAGGGTGCATTTTTGGCTAGGTTTATATAGGCCCTAGGGCCAATAGCCTAGTACCTATCTGTGAACCTATGTATATAATTCATGGTTCATTAATCAAGTGCATTAACATGTCATGGATGCAAAGTCATGAAAAAGGACAATTTAACTGGGCAGGCAGACCTCGAAAAGCACTTATGCAGCTACAGTGAAATTGTACTTCATCGTAGACTATGAAATTGCATTAGAGACTAAAGTGAGTTCAGTACACCTGAGAGCAGCTCTGTCATATGCCAGGTGGCAAACCATGTGCAAGGTAGATCATTTTTAGATGCAGACATGTATCTTAGAAAAAGCAGCACAAGTTGTAGCATGGGCTTGTAAACAGATACAATAACTGAGAACAGACGTCTTGAAACCTATATTAATATCCCTAAATTTAGAAACAGATCTTTGAATTTGAAGCTGGTTACTGAGTTTACAAACTTATCAATTCAGAGCACAGTGTAAAAGATGGAAAGAGAGCCGACGGTCGTTTTAGGCATTCTGTTTTTAAAAGTGAAAAAGGAGTTGTGATGAAGTAATAGAAGTTTGTGAGCATGGTGGCACACTATGCACTTTCAGTAGCCTTGATTCTTAAATATTAACGGAGGCATAAGAAGACCCGGTGTTACAAGTTAAACAACTGTGTATGACTGTGTGGCACAAAGAAAAATGAAGTCCGTGATGCTCAGATTGTGAAACGGTGTGAGAAGTGTAAAGGTAAGATAACTGATTCTGTAGGTAGTTCTAATTTTGAAAGAGTCAAGGTTGATGATTCCTGAAAGTGTTGCAGAAGTGTTGTATAGAAATTAAACAAGAAGCACATTTAGAAGTAGCTGACAACAAAGGCCATTGTTAAAAATGTTTGTTCCCATAATAGTTTATTTTTCCAGACTTGGACAAATACACAGTGAAATACAGGCATTCTTGTCTAAGTGTTGGAACTGTTTAGAGTACTCTAGATAAATGTGTTGCTTTTTATGAGACAGTTAAAGCTGTTAGTCTTCCTAGAAAAATACTTAAAATTTCCATTTGTATTTCACCACAACTGCTAGTATTGTTATTCGAGCCCAGTTGTTAAACCTGGTAGTGCTCTATCATTTGATAGCATTCATTTTAATTAGTTTTGTGACATTCATTGAATACATCACATAGCAGTGACTTGTTAATGGCCACGACCAAAGTGTACAATGGAATAGGCTTTGGCTTCAGGGTTTTTGTACTGAATATATTAAGATACTGTCCTGGGGGCAGCAGTTCAATATACTGGTGGGCTGTAAGAGTGTAGTACATTCCATAATAGGAGTGACATCAGCTAGCCTGAAGATCAGAACAAAATTCCATCTGTTAATGAGCCAGGGGCCATGCTAGACAATGTGATTAGATGAGATTTTGAGCAAAAGTGAGATGAAAAGCTGTGTGGACTTCATAAGACAGGCAAGAGAGTACTTCACAGAACAGTTTGTTTTAATAAAATGAGGTAGATGGTTATCATTGTGCAGATGTTCTTCGTGTTTCACTGTTGCAGTCATTCCATTTGGGTTATCTGCTTGCAGGTATCCCTCAGTCGACCTGATTAACAAAGTCTTGGGTCCTGCGTCGGTTGCTGTCCCTTCTTCCATGATGTCAGGTCATCAGGGGTGTAAAACATGCAGCCGACGCCATTACATCAGTCTTTCATGCCATGCAGCGCCCAAAGCAGAAGCAGTTCACAAGTGCTGGTCGGCCGACTCCTGAAATTTTCGTTTTCGAGTTTCAGAACCGAAGTCTTCAACTAAAGCTAAGTTGGGGAAACTTTTTCTTGCTCCTTACCGATGTCAGTAAAAGTTAATAGTTGCATTACTTGTGGAAAGCAAATACCTCAAAGATTTTCATTCGTACTGTATTCCTTGCCTAGGCCCTGACCACGACGTACCTTGCTGTCAGTTTTGTGCTTTATTTAATCAGCGCACTATCTGTCATAGTTATATTTTCGCCCCTAAATATTTTGGTTCTTGGTTTAATTATCCAGAAATGTCGTTGGTTAGCCATCCGACTACTGGGATTCCAAAAAAACGCAAAGATAAAGACAGAGACAGGTTGCTGAGGTCCAAAACTGCCAATGACTCTTCTCCTAAGCCAGTCGGCAGTTCGCCGGTACTCAGTGAGGTGCTTTCGCAGCCCCTGATACCCGCTCCTTCTGATTCACAGGCCTCTACTGAGACGCATTCGGAGTCTGGTATGCCGCGAGATGCTTAATCTATGGAACCCACAGATGTCTCTACCTTGGACGGGTCCGTTGCCGCTCCGCAGGCACCAGCTTCTCAGGGTGTATTCAGGCCTACGGACTTGCATATTAAACTGACGCCCCCTTTTTTTACTTAGGCCTAAATCTCGATCCATGCCTAAAAAAACGACGCCCAGGCCACATGCTCAGGCCTCTATGCCTAAAAAACAAATAAGAATGGCTGAAGATCTAATAACTCTAATCAGGGGTAGCCAACCCCCCCGAGGCGTAGGACTGAAGTTGTTTATGAATCTTCTGATCAGGATTCTGTTTTTTCTGATTATTCTGATGATCTGGATTTGCCCTTATCTACTTAAGAAGATTCTGATGCAGAGGACTCCATTCTCTCTGCTTCCCCTCCTGAGGATTTTTCTTTTGGGGGAAACCTTACATACTCTAAGGGAGCATTTCCACTGGGAAAGCCAGGATTTTTCTGATTCAAAAAAAAAAGGTTTAGGGATTTTCTTCTCCTACCTCAGCATAGGCTTTTAGCTGTTCCTCCTGTACTAGACATTGTTGACTCTGCCTTTTCGGAATCTAGTTCGGCTCCTGATTCCCTGGCTCCTGCACTCAGAAAACCTGACAAGATACTACAGTGTCCCTGAGTACCACAAGTTCCTTTTAAGAAATCCTATTGCAGATCCAGAGACTAGTTCACAGGGGCCCAAGGGCATTAAGGCTTCTACTGCTAAAAATCCTACCTCTTCTGATAGAGACTCCAGGGCGCTGGATAGATGGGGTAAGAAGGTTTACACTTATGCAACCTTGGCCATTAGGGCTTTTAACTGCCAGTTTCATATGTTAAAGTATCAGCAGCATGTTATTGGACTGCTTAAACAGAAAATTATGTTGATTTCTGACTGTGTAGAAAATAAAAAATTACAGGATTTTAATGCATTCTGCTGAAGAAGTTGGAATACATACTTTGCAATGTGGTTTTGATTCATTAGAGGCCTCTTGCAGGGCTGCTGTTACTGGGTCTGTGCTCAGAAGGCATGCATGGTTCAAGGAGCAATCTTTGCCTGATCATGTTAAAGCTAAATTTTTGGATGCTCCTTTAAATCAGGAATGCCTGTTTGGCAATAAGGCCGAAGAAGTTCTTAAAAAGATGGAAGATGAAGCTAAATCTATGCAAACTGTTAGATTCTTTACAAGTTCAGCCTCCTAGATTTAGTAGGCACTGGCCCTCTAAGAATTGGTCCTTTCTAGCCCCTTCCAGGTCTTCTCAAGCCAAACCCAGACACAGCAAAACCCCCAGGTTTCATCCCCAGGGGACACATACAACTAAGCAGTGGAGGGCCTCCACTTCCAAATCTGGGAATAATAAGACTCCCCCTTGTGGTAAACTGCCTCATTGACTTCCTTTTAAAATTTCAAAGTACTTATCAACTGACTGCCCCTTTGGGGGGAAGGATTGCTCTTCATGCAAAGAATTGGGAACTTATTACTCAGGAAAAATGGGTTTTAAATGGTGTCCCAGGCATACAGATTTCACTTCCACACGTTGCCAACACCAAGAGGGTGTCCGGACCTACCCCCCAAATCAGTGGGCAGAGACCCAAAAATGAGTACTTTCTCTCTTAAGCATGGGGGGCTATTCAGCTGGTACCAGAAGAGGAAAAGGGACACGTTTCTACTTGAGACTTTTCCTGGTACCCAGAAAAGACAATTCATGGCATCCTATCCTGGACCTGTCTACTCTAAACACCTTTTTGGAGATTCCAAAATTCAAGATACTTACTCTTCACCAATTACTTCCTATGCTAGGCAAAGATGCCTGGTCGGCAACACTAGATTTAAAAGAAGCATACCTGCACATCCCAATCAGGGAATCTTGCAGAAGATACCTACGCTTCAAAGCAGGCTACACGCACTGTCAGTTCTCTGCACTGCCCTTTGGCTTATCTACTGCGCCCAGGGTATTCACAAAATGCCTAGCTCCAGTTATTGCATTTTGCAGGCAAAGAAATATTCAAATATACCCATACCTGGACGATTGTCTAATTCAGGCAGAAATCATCTGGCCTTTGTACAAAGGGTTCTAACTTGTCTGATGTACACCATAAACGAAAAGAAAGCACACCCGGTACCCTGTCAACAAATTGTATTCCTGGGCCCAAGCTTGAATACAACTTCCCAAATGGCTTACCTCATGCCAGAGAAACAAATTAATTTGACAAACTACTTCAAACAAGTGGCCACAAAAACCTTGCTATCTGCAAGACAAATACTGCAAGCCTTGGGGTTCATGGCCTCCTGCATTCTTCTAATTCCATATGCAAGACTGCATATGAGGAAACTACAGTGGTATCTAAAAATCCTGTGGTGTCAACATTCTCAAGACCTGGAAACATTGATTCCTGTCATACCTTGCCTACGCCTAGAGTTCCTTTGGTGTGCAGAGGCCTGCCACCAAAACAAGGGACTACCTTTCACACCACCCCCTGCTGCCCAAACCCTAACAGACGCATCAGACTATGCATGGGCGGCTCACCTGGCAGGGAATTGCATTCAGGGCAAATGGAACCCAAGTCAAATGCACCTGCATATCAATCAAAAAAAATGTTAGCTGTACAGAATGCTCTGACTGCCTTCAAGGAACCACATTCTTCCAGGACAACTAATGGTAAAGACGGACAACAACGCTCTTATGTGGTATATAAACAAGCAGGGGGGTACACATTCTTACCCCCTCTGCAGACTAGCCATGACATTGTGGAACATGGCCTTCAGCTACCAAGTGCACCTACAAGCTCAATTCCTGCCAGGAAAATTAAGTACGCTGGCAGACGGACTAAGCAGAAACCTCATGGACCTACACTAGTGGAAACTGGAACCAAGGATTTTCAACATGTTGACAAGCAAATGGGGGAGTCCAGATATAGACCTGTTTGCCTTTCCCCAGAACTACCAGTTGGACAAATTTTGCACAAGGACTCCCCACAAACAAGCCTGGAAAGTGGATGCTCTGTCCTTCAGCTGGAAAAACGTATCAGTGTATGCCTTCCCCCCTCTGCCTCTGCTCTCCAAAGTACTACTAAAAATCAAACCGGACAAACCAAGGATGATTTTGATTGCTCCAGACTGGCCGTGCCAACACTGGTACCCCTCCTGCACAGTGCATCATGGTTATCTCCATGGCACCTGCCTCAGACTCCTTCCCTGCTGTCTCAGCAGGAGAACCAGATTCTGCACCATTAGCTTCTAACACTGAACCTTACAGCCTGGCTAATTAATCTCTCCTTTACCATCCCTCAGCAAACCTGTGATGGATATCATTTTAGAGGCAAAGAGGTCTAGTACTAGAAAATCTTATGCTGAAAAATGGAATAGATTCAGTGCCTGGAATCAGTCTCAAGGGATGAGCACAGCAGCACCCAATTTACCTCAGATTTTACAATACTTTAACTGAGATGCTTCACAAGGGCCTGTCTTTTTCCTCCATTAAAATCCACGCCTCAGCCATTTCAGCTCATTATAACACAGAACTGCCCCTCTTCTCTCATCCACTGCTCAAGCAGTTCCTCAGAGGGGCCAGAAATTTGAGACCACCCAGGAGAGCTCCAACCCCAGCCTGGGACCTTAACTTCGTCTTGGAGAAACTCAGTCTACCTCCTTTCGAGCCAGCTGCTACTGCACACTTAAAATTTCTTTCTTGGAAAACCGCTTTCCTTTTAGCAATCACTTCAGCTAGAAGGGTATCTAAATTACAGGCCGTTATGGCAGTGGAGCCTTTCATCATCTTTCATGCGGACAGGGTGTCCCTCAGAACCAATCCATCCTTCATGCCCAAGGTGGTATCCAATGTGGATCTTAATCAGTCCATTCATTTGCCAACCTTCTTTCCCAATCTACAGAATAAGCAAACTTTACAATAAAAGGAGGAGACTTATACAAAAAAGGCCAAATCTCAAGTAGAAAAATCATCCCTGATCAGCATTAGTAAGAAATTGAGGGCCTTGATCAAGTCAGCTAAAGCTAATTTTGAAAAGAAAGTTGCCAAGGATAACCATAAGGCCTTCTATGGCTACGTCAAAAACCTAAATGGCAATGCTCAGGTCTGTTCTGAGCTAGTACAAAATGGAACAAAATACACTGACCCTTCTGACATTGCCAACATCTTGGCTGACAGGTTCATTGCAAATCCCACCACCACCTACAGGGTCTATTACCATTCCAGGGGATTGTGCAATCCAATTATTACTGATACGTTGGTTAACAAGGCTCTATAAAGCTAAAAACACTGCCTACATGGGACCAGATGATGTCCCAGGCTGTGTCATACGCGAGCTCCAAAAGGAATTAACCCCGCATCTTAATACCCTGTTCAGTCTCAGCCTCTCCACAGGATATGTGCCCATAGAATGGCGCACGGGAACGGTGGTCCCGTTACACAAGGGTGGGGCCACAACTGACCCTGGGAACTACCAACCAATAATCCTGACCAGTCTGATCTGTAAGGCTATGAAGCGAATCATTATGGAACTCCTAAATGGAGAGATTGGGAACCTCTAGTCGCTGGACCCCACACAGTTCGGCTTCGTCAAGGACAGATCATGCCTCCTGAACCTGGTGGATTTCTTTGAGACAGTTAGGCTATAGATAAGGGAAAGGAGGTACACACGGCTTACCTTGACCTTGCTAAAGCATTTGACACCATTCCCCATTCAGGTATTATTGATAAGCTCACCAGCCTGGGTATAAACCCTTACGTCACAAGATGGATCGCAAACTGGCTCCCAGACAGATTCCATAAAGTATGAGTAGTAGGATCTATGTACGAATCCAGACCAGTAACGAGTGGTGTGCCTCAGGGCTCTGTCCTGGGGCCTCTCCTGTTTGGCATATACTTCTCAGAAGTACAGGCAAGCACGGAAGGGCTGTGGCTGACTGAGTTTGCAGACGACTGCAAACTGGGTGCTATAACAGAGTCTCCGGCCGACATGGAGATCCTCCAGAAGGGCCTAAATGAGACTGATGCATGGTATCAAAGCCATGGTCTCAAGCTAAATGCAAAAAAATGCGTAGTAATCCCCTTTGGAAAAAACAGAGTACCCGCAAACTACAACATAGGAGGTAATCCCTTGAAATCTGAAGAAGAAATAAGGGATCCTAGGGACCCAAGTAGGTAGTCAGCTTTCCTTTGATAACCATGTTGCCAAAGTGGTTAGAAAATCCTTCTGTGTGACCCATCTGATCATGAAAGGGTTCGCATCAGGATCTAAGGATGTAATGGGTGCCCCTCTACTCTTCCCTCATCAGACCCATTATTGAGTACAATGCACCAATTGGAATGTACCTAGCTAGACATCTCCAGCAGCTGGAGAGACCACAGAGGTACCTAACCAAGAGGATCACTGGCCTCAAACAGTTGCCCTATGCAGCACTATTGAAAAAGCTAAGACTGTTCTCTTTTGCATACTGCTTTCTCAGAGGTGATCTCGGTCTAACGTACAGAGCCATGTCCAACCCAGAATTGTTGAACATGCTCCATCTTAGCAAAACCAAATCTACTCGAGCTACACGCTCTAGGGATATAAACCTCAACACAACAATGAATAGAACATGCTGGAAGGATAGATTCCCTTCGCAGAGACTTCCCTTACTATGGAACAGGGTCCCAATCTACATAAGACAGAGCCCCTCACTATTCCTCTTCGAGGAACCTTGATGAGTGGATGGGTAACAAAGTTCACACCGGGGAATCACACCAGCAGCACTATTAGATAGGGGCCAAGGGTAGTAGCTTGCTAGTACAAGGGTCTAGAGAACTACTAAAGGGGGTGGTGAATACCACACAATGTGGCTGGGATAATATATGCCTTCGGGCAGATAGCCCAGTCCCGATCTACATAAGACAGAGCCCCTCACTATTCCTCTTCAAGAGGAACCTTGATGAGTGGATGGGTAACCGAAAGTTCACACCGGGGATCACACCAGCAGCACTATTAGATAGGGGCCAAGGGTAGTAGCTTGCTAGTACAAGGGTCTAGAGAACTACTAAAGGGGTGGTGAATACCACACAATGTGGCTGGGATAATATATGCCTTCGGGCAGATAGCCCAGTACCAACCTATGAGCCTATAAAGGGGATCAGATACTGCATTCCTTAGATGTGCACAGACAGCTTAGATTCTACATGGACAGGACTAAACCTCAAAGGAAATCTGAACAACTGCTGGTGACATTTGCTGCAGGGGCAGAGGGGAAAGCTATTTCAAAGCAGGCCATTTCTTAATGGATAAGCCATTGCATTAATTTCTGCTATAAGCACCATGGAAAACCTATCCCCCAGGGGATCAGACCTCACTCCACCAGGGCTGCATCTACCTCTACAGTTTTTCTCAGAGGCATCCCTACCAGGGAGATCCTAGAAGCTGCTACCTGAAGTTCTGTACATACTTTCACCAAGCATCATCATTTGCCAGTTTTCTCTAAATCCAGAGCTGGCTTTGCCACTGCAGTCTTGCAGGGCCTTATAGCTGGCCCTAATGCTATTTAAATTCCTCCTCCCAGCCATAGCTTTGGGAATCTACCCAAATGTAATGACTGCAACAGTGAAACACGAAGAACATAGTACAGATGTTCTTCGTCTTCCCTTGCTGCAGTCCTGACAATTGGGTATAGTCCGTGGCCCCAGTCGGCCCAATACCAGAGTATAAGGCTGACGCGTCGGTCATGGCGCTTTAGACTGACGCCAGTACGTCAGGGTACTAACGCGCATGACCGACGTCATTTCTCAGTCTTTTGCCGCATGGTCCGATGCAGAAGCAATTTTGCGAGTGCAGGTTGGCGTTCTGAGATTTTCCAAACCGGAGTTTCAGACCGAATACAGAGTTGGCTAAGTAACCCGTTGCTAGAACATTTTGGTTTTTCTTGCCTCAGTATTTAACCGGATGTCAGAAAAGTGAATAACTGTATTTCTTGTGGGAAGCAGATACCGCATAGGGATTATCATACATTGTGTATACCTTGTTTAGGGCCTGAGCACGACGTTGTTGGTTGCCGCTCTTGTGCTAGATTTAACAAGCGCACTATTAAGAGGAGGCTTGATTGTGCTAGGTTAGTGTTTGGGAAGCGTTGCAATTATACTATGCCGCCGGATGCTCCGGCCTGCTTCATCTAAGAAGCGCAAGGACAAAACAGTGAAGTCTAGGGTGAGGAACCGGCAGTCCCGGACGCCGGTCCTTTAGAAGGCTCAGGGAGCCAGAGGTTTTGCCAGGAGTCTCTATGGAGTCTCAGGCAGATACTTTACTGTTACAGGATGTGCCCTCTCAGGAGGTAGGCCAGGCTGAGGGGCTTCTCAGGTAACTGTTCTTCCTCTCTTCCCAAGGTAGTTAGGGCCTCTCCTTCTGTTGCCAAAGCTTCTTTTAGAGGAAGGCCAAGTTCAGCTTCTGTAGGGGCTTCTCCTAGCATTTCGGCTCTGTGCCTAAGAAACATATGCTTAAAATGGCAGAAGATTTGATTACTCTGATTAGAGGTTCTATGCCCCACCTGATAAGAGGCCTAGGGTGGAACAGGAGTTTGATAGTTTTGAACAGTGTTCACAGGCTTCAGAGTCTTCTGTGGAAGACTTGCCAGAGTTTCCTACTTATTCTGATTCTGATGTGGATGATTCCACTCCTTCAGCTTCTCCTCCTGAGGATTTTTCATTTTCAGAGACTCTTCACTCCATGAGGGAGCACTTTAAATGGGAAGGCCAAGATTACTCTGACTCCAGAAAAGGCTTAGGGAATTCTTGTTTTGCCCCAGCATAGGCCCTTAGCTATTCCTCCTGTGTTGAATGTGGTGGAGGATGTTTTGCAGAGGCTTCTCTGAACCCTGATTCCTTGCCTCCTGCTCCTGTTAAGCCTGATAGGTATTATAGGGTGCCAAGCTCATAAGTATTTGTTTAAGAGTCCCAGGGCGGACCCAGAAACTGTTTCTCAGGGGCCTAAAGGTGTTAAAGCTTCTGTGGTTAAAAATCCTGTACCCTCTGATAAAGAGGCAAGGGCTTTGGATAGGTGGGTAAGAAAGTATACTTCTTCCACTCTAGCCATGAGGCGTTGAATTGTCAATTTCATATGCTGAAATATCAGAATTATCTCCTTTCACAATTGAAATCTAAGGTGGATGCTTTGGCGGAAGGTATTGAGTGTAAAGAATTGCTGGATTTGGTTCATGTGTCTGAACAAGTGGGTAAGCATTCTTTGCAGTGTGGTTTTGATGCTGTTCAGGCCTCCTCGAGGGTGGCTGCTACTAGTTCTGTTCTTCGCAGACATGCATGGTTGAAGGATCAGAATTTAGCTGAGCATGTTAAGACCAGGATTTTGGATGCTCCTTTACAGTCTGATGTGTTGTTTGGACCGCCTGTGGAAGCAGTTTTAAAGAAAATGGAGGACAAAGCTAAGTCTATGCAGACTGTTAAAGATTTTTGCAGGTGCAGCCTCAAGTTTAGTAGAAATTGGCCTGCTAAGGGGTGGACATATCCTGCTTATGGTTCCCAGTCTAGGGTAGGTCTAGACGTGGTAGGGGCAGGGCTCAAGGTTCTTTAGGCCTAGATCAGACAGTTCACCTGCTCAGACTTCTGGTGAGGGCAGGGTCAGTCCTTTCGTAAGCAGAAGCAGAACCAATGACCTGCCTTTTCAGCTGCCAGTGGACTCTCGTCTGGCAGCTCCTTTGGGAGGAAGATTGTCTCTTTTCAAAGAAAATTGGGATTTAATCACTCAAGACAGATGGGTGCTGGATATCATTCATCACGGGTACAGATTTTATTTCCACACAATGCCCCTTTCAAAGGCATGCCAGATGTTCCTCCTCCACAAAGAAAAGAGGCTCACAAGCAAGTTTCTCAGTTACTCCAGATAGGGGCTATTCAGCCAGTCCCTGTGTCAGAAAGGGGCTTCGGATTTTATTCTCGCCTGTTCCTAGTACCAAAGAAGGGGAACACGTGGAGACCAATTTTGGATTTATCTATCCTCAACACTTATCTGGACATTCCCAAGTTCAAGATGTTGACGTTACAGCAACTGTTACCTCTGCTGGGCAAGGATCACTGGATGGTAACTTTGGATCTCAAGGAAGCTTACCTTCATGTGCCCATAAGGCTAAGTTGCAGAAAGTATCTGCGGTTTGAACTGGAGATTTTCATTATCAGTTCTCTGCATTGCCCTTTGGCTTATCTACTGCCCAGAGTATTCACAAAGGTTCTGGCTCCAGTGATAGCTTACTTCAGGCTTCAAGGCATTCAAATTTATCCTTACTTGGACGACTGCCTGATTCTGGCTCAAGAAAAGGAACACCTTCTACAGCATCTGGAATATGTCATAGCAGTGCTAAGATGCCTAGGGTATTCTGTGAACGAAATAAAGTCCAGTCTAGTACCCTCTCAAGACATGTGCTTTCTGGGTGTGAGACTGAATACAGCAGCCCAGATGGCCTTTTAACCCCGGACAAACAAAAGAGTCTGTCACTTTACTTCCATCAACTATCTCATCAGTCCGTGCTGACTGCAAGGACAGTCCTTCAAGCATTAGGGTTCATGGCATCTTGTATTCTGGTGCTTCCCAATGCCAAACTGCATATGAGGAAGCTGCAATGGTATCTCAAAATGTATGGACACAGCACTGCCAAGATTTGGACACTGTCATTCAAATAATACCTTGCCTTCAAAAGGAATTCTTGTGGTGGGCTCAGGAATGTCACCTAAACAAGGGACTCTCTGTGACCCGGCCAGAGGCGAGTCAGATTTTAACGACAGATGCCTCGGACACTGCTTGGGAGCTCATCTAAATGGAAAGTGGATACAAGACAAGTGGCCTGCCAGACTACAGCATCTACATATCAACATGAAGGAGATGTTAGCAGTCCAGTTTGCATTGATGGCGCTCAAGGAGTTACTTCTTCCAGGGCAGGTGTTGATTCTGACAGACAACACAACTGTCATGTGGTACATCAACAAGCAAGGGGAACACATTCTTATCCTCTATGCAGGCAAGCAATGATTTTATGGGAGACTGCGTTAAGCCTGCAACTGACTCTTCAGGCAAGGTTTCTGCCAGGAGCACAGAACTCCCTAGCAGATGTATTAAGCAGACAAATCATGGATCCCCACGAGTGGAAACTGGATCTTCATGTATTTCAGAAATTGACAGTGTCATGGGGAACTCCAGACATAGATCTGTTCGCTTCTCCACTAAACCACCAGCTGCCAAAGTATTGCACAAAGGGGTTCATCACACAGCTTGGAAAGTGGATGCTCTGTCTTTCAGTTGGAAAAACCTTCATGTCTATGCCTTTCCACCTCTACCTCTTCTTCCAAAGGTATTACTAAAGGTCAGACAGGACAGGCCAAGGATGATTTTGATAGCTCCAGATTGGCCTCGGCAACACTGGTACCCACTTCTAAGGAGTCTTGTAAAGAAGCCTCCATGGCCTTTACCTCTGATTCCTCATCTGTTATCTCAGAAGGACGGTCATCTGCTCAATGTCAAGCTTCCATCTCTTCATCTCACAGCTTGGCATATTCTGTGTTGAAGCATGGTAGGTCTCAGCTTCCTCAACAAGTTTTAAATGTGATTATGGAAGCTAGAAGGCCTAGTACTAGGAGAGTGTACGAGAAAAATGGAAGAGATTTTTATTTTGGAGTACAGCAAAGAATTTGGAGATTTCAGAGCCTAATTTGAGTGTGGCTCTTCAATATCTTACTGAATTATTGGACAAAGGTTTGTCTTTCTCTTCCATAAAGATTCATGCTGCAGCAATTTCAGCTCACTATGATTGTGACCCACCTTTGTTTTCGCATCCTTTGTTCAAGCAGTTTCTTAGAGGGCAAAGAATATAAGACCCCCGTAGAGCTCCTACTCCTGCTTGGGATCTCAATTTTGTGTTGGAAAAACTTACTCTACAACCTTTTGAGCCTGCAGCTACTGCTGAATTGAAATATTTGTCATGGAAGACTGCTTTTCTGTTGGCTATTACTTCTGCAAGAAGGGTGTCTGAGTTGCAGGCCCTTATGGCAGTAGAGCCCTTTTGATTTTCCATAAGGACAGGGTATCATTACGCACTAATCCTTCCTTTATGCCTAAGGTGGTTTCTAGTGTGGCTTTAAACCAAACTATTCATTTGCCTACTTTTTGCAGATCCTCAAAATAAAGGGGAAAAGATTTTGCACACTTTAGATGTACACAGGCAATTGCGTTATTATTTGAGCAGGACTAAAGATTTTAGGCAGTCTCAGCGGTTACTTGTTTCTTTTGCTTTAAGTTCACAGGGCAAGCCTGTGTCAAAACAAACTATTTCTAGGTGGATTGGCTTTTGCATTGCATTTTGTTATTCCCATCATGGCAAAGAGGTTCCAGCTGGGATTAGGCCTCATTCCACTAGGGCTACTGCCACTTCAACAGCATTTCTAAGGGGTGGCAACTAAGGATATTCTGGAGGCAGCTACTTGGAGTTCAGTGCATACTTTCTCTAGGCATTATCACCTGCCTATATACTCTAAGACTAGAGCTGGTTTTGCCACAGCTGTTTTACAAGGCATGTTGTCAGCTCCTGCTACTTTATAATTTGCCAGCCTCCCTTACCTCTGCTTTGGGATTCTACCCAATTGTCAGGACTGCAGCAAGGGAAGACGAAGAACATAGTACAGTTTTGTACCTACCATAAATGTAGATGTTCGAGGATTCCTTGCTGCAGTCCAATTTACCCTCCCTCCTTCCCCTCTGTGTTTCAGGGTGGTTGTGTAGGTGAGTTTACATGCTTATATTTTTTTTTTTTGTATATATTACTGTATATATTGTACATGTTTTTTGGTGCAGGTTGTTTTTGGGACTTGTCTTTTTGGGTCTTCTGACATCTGGGGCAAGAAAAGACTGAGGAAATGACGTCGGTCATGCGCATTAGTACCCTGACGCACTGGCCAGTCTAAGGCGCCATGACCGACGTCAGCCTTATACTCTGGTATTCGGGCCGACTGGGACGCGGACTATACCCAATTGTCAGGACTGCAGCAAGGGAATCCTCGAACATCTACATTTATGGTAGGTACAAAACTGTACTTTGTGTACACTTATCATAAATGTAGATGTTCGAGTGTATTCACTGTTGGTTGCAGTCATGGTTACCCTCCCTCCAGCCCCCTAAATTCTTTTGGCTATACCTCTACTTTCCTTTACTATGCTTAAAAGCCTTTTTGGTGTATTTGCTTTTTTGTTGGAGGTATTTCTCTGTGCTTTTATATTTAATTGCTTCCTATTAGGGGGTCACCTGACATCTGGGGTAAGAAAAACTGATGTAATGGCGTCGGCTGCATGTTTTATACCCCTGACGACCTGACGTCATGGAAGAAGGGACAGCAACCGGCGCAGGACCCAAGACTTTGTTAATCGACTGAGGGCTACCTGCAAGCAGATAACCCAAATGTAATGACTGCAACAGTGAATACACTCGAACATCTACATTTATGCTAAGTGTACACAACTGTACTTTCTGAGCCATGTTTGAGAGAGACATGAAAGGTAATTAATGGAAGACCTGCATTGATTAAGTATTGTTCATTCCTGAAACCTTACAAGCCTCTGACTTGAGGTTTATGTCCTCTAGAAGAAAGGGACATGGTAGTCTGGATTATAGTGGCTGAATGCAGCTTTACCAGTGATAGCATTTTGCCTAGAAGTTTGTAAAGAGTGATAGATATCTGCTTATCCAGAATACTGTTTGCTGTAATATAACTTGGATATTTTTAATTTTGGAAGTATGTAGCAAAAGACAACTGTATTAGAGTGTAAATATATATGTGCATATAAAAAAATCTGTTTGCCTAGCAACTGTTCTGAAAAATCCTTTTAATTTTGGATTTGTTGTAAAAGAGAACTTGAAATGGTCACTGCATGACACAGAGAAGAAGCATCGGCAACGGCCCAGATGGACTGGTAATGGTTAATAACACAGGCAGTAGAAGAGCTGATCAGGGGAGTGGGGGGTGTTGGAGAGTGGCCATCACTGTCTCATGCAATCCCACACTGTGTACACTCTGCAAGAGTATAGGTATTCTGGCTGACAGCACCTTAAGTAGGTAGAGTCAGATTTTAAGCACCTTTGTGTCGTGAAAGGATAAAGACCTGAATGACCCAACTTTGGTCAGCATTTGAGGCTCTGGAGGAATATGGGTTGAGAGAAGGGTGATGAGAAAGTGCCTGCTGTCACATCTCTTTGAAGGTCGAGTTGTGTGAATGTTGATGTTGGAGAAGGTCGCTTTGTTTTTGAATCCCCAGTGGAGACTAGAGAACATAAGGAATAGTGTGCTGCAGAGTGTTGGAGACAAGCTGTTTGAAGGTTGCACCACGCACAACAGACTAATGCACACAGTCCCCATTTGACTTCAATGCGGCATGTACAGTGGAGCATTAAGGCCTTTAATAAAGAGGCTTCAGAATCTGCGTGGATGATGGTACCTCCCTTGGTGTCTAACTATTGCTGCTTTGGGAATGAATAACCTCTAAAAATCTTGACTCCCCAGGGAGACTAACTGACCAGTAGAACAGGGGAAGATAAGCTTGATGGGCAAAGACAAAATAAGAGAAAAAATTGGGAGGAAATCAGCTATTGCAGGGGTTAGGTGCGTGTGTGTGTGTGTGTGTTGTCCTCCTTGGGGCTGGAGGGAACTTTTTGATTGTTTTTTTTGGTTGAACTGCTAATATTCTGCAGAAGTATTTCTTAGTACTTGCCTGTTAACCCATAACCTTGTTCCACCTGGCAGGTGGGTGGTGGAG
The DNA here is from genome assembly GCF_019279795.1 of Protopterus annectens. Taxonomy (NCBI): domain Eukaryota; kingdom Metazoa; phylum Chordata; order Ceratodontiformes; family Protopteridae; genus Protopterus; species Protopterus annectens. Next base: position 167,418,396 of record NC_056747.1, on the reverse strand, counting down.
TGCAAGTACATAAGGCTGGTGAGGGAGGGTCGGACCAGAAATAACCCTGTGATTCGTGTCTTGATGACATCATGTTATGATGTCTGGGTGTTGCTGGTGGTCAGCAAGTCTGGTGACGAGCAGCACTCTGAACATGGAAGTTATGCAAACCAAATGCTTGTTTGGAAAGGGGGTGATGTATACTTAAATTGAGCTGCTGAAAAACTTCAGATGTAATGGGATCCTATCTCGCCTACATTCATAACTGATGGTTCGGAGCCGATCCCTCGGCTCCGACTCGGCCACTATATAGTAGAACGAAGTCTCTAATTGGCTGGGCTACCCCTTATCCCAGAATGCACCATGCCTACTTCCCTAGATCTCATTTGCCGCTTTTCAAGCTAGACGTGGTCTCGACTTGGCTGGAGCTAAGTAGTTTTTTGGTTACTTTTTGGTCTTTTGGCCTAGGGGTTTCTTCATAAATTTAACAAACAGCTGTTTTAACAGCTTTGTGTGTGTGTAAACTTTTTTGGTGTGATTGGTATTTTTTTCTGTTTACCGGGCAAGACCCGTTTAAGTTAGAGGGCCCTTGCCCTTATTTGTGTGTGGGTGTGCTAAATTTGTCTTACTGTACGTTCTGTTTTATCGGGCTAAGCCCATTTAAGTTAGAGGGCTTCTGCCCGTTTTGGGTGCTGTATCTCGGGCCAGTCCCGTTTTGAGTCAAAGGGCTCGTGCCCTACTGAAGGTTGTCTTTTTCGTTGTGGTAAAACTGTGGTGTGACAGGATGTCGAAAGAACAGAAGTCTGGTTTTAAAAAGTGCACCAAGTGTAACTACAAAATGTCTATTACCGATGGCCATGCTGTTTGTGTATACTGTTTAGGACCGAAACATTTACAGGAAACATGTAGTGTTTGTCATGCTTTTTCCTCTAGGGTCCTTCAAGAACGTAAAAATAAGTTGATACTTAAGGGCCTTATTAAGCCCTCCTTTGAGGAAGCTTTGGCTTCTCCTTCCTCTCCAGCTTCTAAAAAGAAAAGGTCGTCGGCTCCGACCAGTCCGTCGGAACCGACTTCCAAGAAGCATAGGTCGACCTCTTCTTCCTCTGCTCCAATGGCTTCGGGGGCTCGGGTGGAAGGGTCTGCCTCGATACCTCTCCTCGGCTCCATTGGTGTCGGAGCCGCAGGTTGGGGATCGAGGAATCATCTGCTTCGGCTCCGTTGGTCTCGGAGCCGTTGGAGGTGTGCAGCTCAGACTCTCCCCCCTCGGCCCCGAAGTCTCCTTCGGCGCCGATACTTATACATACGGTCCCGGATCTGGTGCCGATAGTGTTGGAACCGTTTCGGAGCCGGTCCCCTGGTCTTTTGGAGCCGAGAGAGATGTCGTCTTGGCCCCCATCTATTTCCTCTAAATCCTCCAGGTTGTCTGACTCAGATTTGGACAGAGTTATCCAGAGGCTTTTCCAGTCCCCGGTTTTTGCAAAAATGGTCTCTGCTCCCGCCCACTCGGCTCCGGAGCCGATCCCCACTTCAACACATCCGATTCCTCCTCCAACCTCCTCTGAGTCGGTGATGGTAGAGCAGATCAGAGTCGTCCAGTCGGAACCGAAACTCCCTCAGAGCCCCAAGGTTCCGACCATCATTCCTACCCTGTCCTCGGCGTCAGGGTTCGGTACCGGGACTTCCTCGGTTGGGGCCGAGGGGAACACTTTGGAACTGCTAGCTTCGGTGCCTAGTCTTCCCTCGGGCGTCGGCTACAGGGATTCGGTACCGCTGTGGTCTCAGCCGGTATCCTCCGTAGAGTCTGGAGGTCCTGCTTTTGAGGCCATGAGGAGTGCGCTGGCCATGTCCTTGCCAGCTCAGCAAGTCTCTACCTCACCGTCCCTAGACTTGGGAACTGGTGCTTATGGTGTGCTTCATTCCCACAACAGCGGGGCCCCAGGGCCTGAGGATACCTTGGGGTTCCCTTCTCGGAGGTCCTTCTGAATGCTTCGATGAACCTCCAAGGAAGAAATTGTGCAAGAGGAAGCACATTGACTCCCAGGATGAGTCTATCACTTCAGATACTGACCTCGATGATGCGGAGGGGTCCTTAAATCGTCCTCGGATGACGTCTCATTCTCAGATATCCTCGAGATCCTGAGACAGAGAGGCGATTGGCAGTCCAAAACCCCTTCCGCAGAGGAGTCGGTCTTCCTCAAGGCTTTTGGGGCCCAGCCCTCCGCCTCCTGGGTGTCTCCACCCTTCGATAAATTGATAGGTTTAGTTTCTCGAAGGGTGTGGGAACACACTGATTCTGTGAAACCAGTGCCCGCCAGGCCTAACAAGTTCCTCTCAGCCCCTCCTCAAAAGGAATTTTTGACCAAAGGAGTTGCAGTAGATGCGATGGTTCATAGGTTCATAGGTTTATACTAGGCTATCTGCCCTAAGGCATTTATAAGCCTAGCCCAAAGTTTTGTAGCTTACGCCACCCCTTATATGAAAAAATACTGTGCCCATTAGTTTGTTGTGCCTCTGTCCAGCAGTGACACAGAGATGATTCCCGGGGTAAACCTACGATCTCCCATCCACAGGTCAAGATTTCTCTTGAACAGAGCCAGCGAGGTGCTCTGCCTCACATGGACCAGGATTTTATTCCACAGCATAGGGAGTCTCTGAGTGATAAATCTATCCCTCCAGCACATCCTATTTATATCCGTGCTAAGGTTTAAGTCGCTTGCTCTAGTGGTTTTGGTGGATTTGGATTTTTTGAGGTGGAGCATGTCCATTAATTCCGAGTTGGACATGGCCTTGTATGTCAGGCACATGTCACCTCTGAGCAGACGGTATGCGACTGAATAGAGCTGGCGTTTCTTCAATCTGGCAGCATATGACAGATTTTGGAGTCCCTTTATCCTTTTGGTAAGGAACTTTTGGGGTGTCTCCAATTGCTGCAGATGTCGGGTGAGATACATCGCGAATGGGGCGTTGTACTCTATCATTGGTCTGATAAGTGAAGAGTACAGGGGAACAATGACCTCACTAGATCTGGATGTGAATCCCTTCATGATCAGGTGGGCAATGTAGAAGGTCTTTCTAACCACTTTAGCAACGTGAGTGTCAAAAGAAAGGCCACTGTCAACCTGGGTTCCCAGGTCCCTGATAACCTCTTCTGTGCTTAGTGGATTGCCACCTATATGGTAGCTTGGGGTTACCTTGTTTTTCCCGAAGGGTATGACTATACATTTTTTGGTTTTTAACTTCAGGCCATGGCTCTGGCACCAGCTATCTGTTTCCGTGAGTCCCTTCTGAAGGATATCAGTGTCCGATGCACTTTCCACTATGGCGCCAGTTTGCAGTCGTCTGCAAACTTTGTCAGCCAAAGTCCTCCCATGTTGGCCTGTACTTCTGAGAAGTAGATGCCGAACAATAGGGGACCAAGGACCAAGCCCTGTGGGACACCACTTGTGACCGGCTTGGAGTCTGACATAGCGCCAGCAACTCTAACCCTGTGTGTTCTGTCCTTAAGCCAGTTTGCAACCCATCTTGTGACATATGGGTTTACATTTAAGCTGGTAAGTTTTTCTACAATACCCGAGTGGGGTATTGTCAAGCCTTTGCAAGGTCAAGGTAGGCTGTATGGACTGCCTTTCCTCATCAATGGCGTTGGTGACTGTTTCAAGAAGTTGACCAAGTTCAAAGGCATGATCTGCCCTTGACGAAGCCAAACTGGGTCGGGTCCAATGTCTGCAAGTCCCCTATATCTTTGTTTATGAGCTCCATTATGATCCTCTCCATAGCTTTGCAGACTAGACTTGTTAAGCTTATGGGCTGTAATTACCAGGGTCCGTAGAGGCACCGCCTTTGTGGAGTGGGACCACAGTTGCCGACGCCACCTTGGGCACGTATCCTGTGGTAAGGCTGAGATTAAACAGATGCCTTATGTGTGGGTTTAATTCCTCATTTAGCTCGTGTAGCACACAGCCGGGGACACCATCCGTCCCATTGATGCTGTGTTTTAGCTTTAGAGAGAGCAGCTTTCACCTGCATTTGAGATGTCTGGGAGGCTACACTCTGCTGGGATAGTTATCTCTCCTTTAGGAGGAGAGGGTGAAGTTTGCACTGAACCTGTCTGCCAGTATGTTGGCAATGTCTGTGGGTTCAGTGATTTTGTATCATTTTGGACTAATTCTGAGCATGTCTGGGAGTTTCCACCCAGGTTCCTAACATAGCTGAAAAGGCCTTATGATTGTCCTTTGAATCCATGGCAATTTTCTCTCAAAATTGGACTTAGTTGATTTTATGAGTGCTCGTATTTTTTTACTTAATAATGATCAGGGGACTTCCTTTATGGATTTTGTTCTATCATGTAATAGCTTTCTCCTCTTATTGTAAAGTTTGTTAATGGCTGGGGTCCACCAGACTGGACGTTTGCCCTTTGTGGAAAGAGTCTTGGTTTTATTTGGGATTGCCTGATCCATGCAGTCCTGGAGGTGTTCATAGAAGGCATTTGTAAGGGCTTCCACAGTTTGGGTTGTGGTTTCCACTGGCTCAGGGGCCTTGAAGGATACCACACCAGTCTTGAGTAGTGTGAAGTTTGCTTTAGAAGTTTTTCACTGTGGTCTTTTTTGTTTGGGGTGGGGGGATGTGGATTTCCAGTGAGATTAGTTTATGATCAGATCTCACCAATGAGGGCTATACTTCCGGTGTGGAGCATTTTGTCCCCATGTTTGTGATAATGAGATCTAGTATATTTTCTCCTCTCGTGGGAACAGTGACTAGCTGTTCCATGGCATTTGAATTTATGAACTCCAGGAACCGTTGGGCTAGAAAGTTAGGGCTTGAGTAATGTTCCCAGTCTATATTCTTTTTTGTTTGGGGTGGGGGCGGGATGTGGATTTCCAGTGAGATTAGTTTATGATCAGATCTCACCAATGAGGGATATACTTCCGGTGTGGAGCATTTTGTCTCCATGTTTGTGATAATGAGATCTAGTATATTTTCTCCTGTCGTGGGAACAGTGACTAGCTGTTCCATGGCATTTGAATTTATGAACTCCAGGAACCGTTGGGCTAGAAAGTTAGGGCTTGAGTAATGTTCCCAGTCTATATTCGGGTAGTTGAAGTCACCCAATATGATGGTGTTTGGAGATACATTTATACTCTCCAGTGTCTCCAGGAAGGCTGTGTGGGGTTCCTGAGTTTGAGAGGGTGGCCTGTAGCATGCTACAATTTGTAGAGCAGTTTTGCTTATGGTTAGTGTCACCTGGATGGTTTCAAGATGCGTTGCCACCAACCTGGAGGTGTGGGTATCCTTTATGAATATGGATACACCCTCCTTTTGTGGTGTGGTCCGGTTTTGGGGCCGGAACGCATGATATGAGGTAAAACCTAATAGTGCCGGGGTGCTCTCAGGAGCCTTGAACCAGGTTTCAGTTACAGCGCAGACATCGATGTTCTCCATACTGAGAAGGGCCTCGAGTGCGTGCATTTTGAGATTTAGACTTCTGGCATTGAGCAGCATTATCCTCAGTTTCTTCCCATTTTTGTTTTCTAGGGTGGTAGGTTTAGAATTTGAGCCTTGCCTAAAAAAGGCACTATGGGGGTGGCAAGAGCCTTAGCCAATATCCGGCATCTGCCACTCAGCAGGACGTGGCAGAGGCTTCAACGTATATTCACCCTCCTAATAAGGATTCCAGGAGCATGGATAGGTACGGGAAGCGTACCCTTTCTTCAGCGGCCTTCACCCTGCGGTCGCTGAATTACCTTTGTCATTTCACCAGACTCCAAAGGGACCTCCTCAAAGAGTTAGGAGAGTCTCTTACGGGTAACCTTCCTGAGGCGTTAGCCCAAACTGTTGGCGCCCAGATTACTACCCTATCTTTGATAGTCAACTCGTCCATGAGGCTCATTTCATATGCGGCTGAAGGGACGAGTAGAGCAGCGGGAACAGGCGTGGCTCTTAGAAGACACACCTGGTTACGTTTGTGTCCCTTTGCGGAGGCTTTTAAGTCTTCCTTCACCGATGCTCCTTTTGATGGGTCCTCCCTGTTTGGACCCAAGGTGAAGGACACAATGACTCGGTGCGAGCAGGAGGGCAAGACCTTGACTGCCGTGGGGGCCCGTTTTTCCGCTCATTCTAGACCTTACCCCAAGGCCCAGAGAGGAGGGAAAATGTGGTTCAGGACATCTCAAAGGTCTTTCCCTACTCCACCGAGTGATCCCCCCTCTAGAGGCGGGGGGGGGGGATTCAGGAAGACGCCGCCCCAGAGGCGGCAGAGGCCCCCGTAACTCTGGGGACTGTGATTCCTTTCGTGGTTCATCCTACGCTCCCCGTCCCTTGCGCATCTCTGGAGCCAGTCGGGGGTCATTTTGCGGAACACCCACAGGCTTGGGAATCTATCACCAAGGATCAGTGGGTGCTCTGAACCATAACCGGAGGCTATCTCATCCCTTTCACCAAGATCCCCCCTCTTCCTATCAGGAAAATCCCAGATGTGCCACCCAGTCAGCGGGATCAAGCAGCGGTCGAGGTTTCAAAGCTGCTAAGAAAAGGAGTCATCCAGCCTGTCCCCGCCGACCAGATCGGATCAGGAATTTACTCAAGACTATTTTTGGTGCCAAAAAAGACAGGGGACTTGAGGCCCATTTTGGACCTCAGCTCATTGAATCGCTTTGTAAAAAAATCCAAATTCCGAATGGTCACCCTTCAGTCCATTCTCCCGTTATTGGAGAAGGATGTCTGGATGTGCTCCATAGATCTCAAGGACGCTTACTATCACATTCTGATAAGTCAAGAGTCCAGGAGTCATTTACGCTTCCGCCTGGGAACCAGTCATTTCCAGTTCCGAGCACTGCCCTTTGGTCTCACCACAGCCCCCAGGGTGTTCACCAAGTGTCTGGCAGTGGTGACAGCTCACTTGAGAAGTCTAGGATTCCAAGTGTTTCCCTATCTAGACGACTGGCTCCTTACTGCCACCTCCAAGCATCTATTAGTTCGGGCGCTTATGACCACAGTCAGTTTGGGTCATTCACTAGGAATCACGTTCAATTGGGGAAAAATCTGTGCTGCAGCCGTCTCAGCGTATTACATTTATAGGCGCAGAGTTAGACACAAGAAGAATGTGGGCATTCTTGCCTGTAGAAAGGATTCAGGTCCTGCAGTCTCAGGTTCAAACCCTGTTACCCAGATCACGAGTTCAGGCCAGACTGATTCTGCAGTTATTGGGCACGATGGCCTCGACTATTCTACTAGTCCCCTTAGCCAGGCTGCACATGCGGGTGCTGCAATGGCTACTGTCAGTTCAATGGTCCTTTCAGGAACTTCTCCTGAACCATTTGGTCCAGATTACCGAAATTTGCCATCGGGACCTACGTTGGTGGCTGCTTCGGTCCAACCTGGACCAGGGGCGACCCTTTGACCTTCAGCCTCCCGTCGCCACGGTGACCACAGATGCCTCCCAGACAGGGTGGGGGGTCATTATCTGGATAGGTCTGTCCAAGGCACATGGCAGGCTCACTAAATGCACTTGCATATAAATATCCTGGAAATGAGAGCGGTGCTACTGGTGTTACAAGCACTTCATTGTGCTATTCCACGGGGTACTATTGCGATCCTATCAGACAACATGTCTGTAGTCTGGTACATAAACAAGCAAGGCGGAACCAGGTCCAGGTCATACCCTCTTTGCTGAGAGGCCATGAGAGTGTGGCATTGGGCGATTTCTACCCAACGTTTCCTAGTGGCAATGCACATTCCGGGGAAATCCAATGTGATTGCAGACAGGCTGAGCAGAACTCTCCTGTTACCCCACGAGTGGTCCCTCAACGACAGGGTGGCTGCAAACATCTTCGACAAGTGGGGCCTCCCTTGTTGCGACTTGTTCGCCAGTCCTCACAATGCGAAATGCAGGGACTTCTTCACTCTGACTCCCTCTCAGGGGCAGATTCCCAGGGACGCTCTAGCTCACAGTTGGCCCCCCGGTCTACTTTACGCCTTCCCTCCGGTTCCCCTTCTCCCGAAGGTGATACAGAAGACTATTTTTCTAGGGAGCGACATGATTTTGATCGCTCCACACTGGCCTCGTCAGGTTTGGTTCCCCTTCCTTCTGAGGTATGCGGTGGAGGGCCCATGGTTTCTGGACCTAGTGCCCGACCTGTTGACTCATCAGTTGGGGCAGTCTCACCCATCCCTCAGATCCTTGAGGTTGGCCGCTTGGTTACTCCACTTCCAACCTTAGTCAGAGATAACTCTTTTTCTCCAGACGTCATCCACATTTTGTCCTCTTCTCACAAACCTTCCACTATTAAACTGTATTCCAGCAAGTGGAAGAGCTTTGCTCTTTGGGCCCAGCAACGAGGTATAGATCCCCTTACCGCCCCAGTACCTCAGGTTTTAGAATTCCTGGCTTCTTTGTTTTATTTGGGCTCTTCAGTTTCCACAATTAAAGTCCAACTGGCAGCTATCTCTAATTTTTCATGTCTCCTTTGAGCCTTCCTTAATGGCAAACAGGCTTTGCAAATCTTTCCTTAAAGGAGCGTGGCTCCTTCGGCCCCCAGTAGCCCATCCTGTGCCCCCTTGGGATCTGAATATGGTTCTAGCTTCATTAACTGCCTGTCCCTTTGAACCAGCAGCTAGTTGTGATTTAAAATTTCTATCTTGGAAAACTGCTTTTTTGGTGGCAATAACCTCTGCCAAGCGGGTCTCAGAGCTTCAGGCTCTCTGTTCTAATCCTCCTTATTTGACTTTTCACAAAGACAGATTGTCTCTCAAGTTAAATCCCTCTTTCTTGCCCATGGTAGCATCCCCCTTATGCATTCAACAATCCTTGGAGCTCCCGGTGTTTTTTCCCCAAATTCTCCAATAGCGCAGAATATATTTTCCATCAGTTGGATGTTCACAGACAACTGCGTTTTTATTTAAGTAGGACCAATCCGACACGAAAGTCAGATCAGCTGTTTGTGTCCTTTGCGGGAAAATAGGTTGGGTCAACCGGTGGCTAAAACCACCATAGCCAAATGGATTAAAGATTGCATCTCCTTCATCTATTCACAGTCCGGCAAAGAGGTACCATTCCCAGTCAAGGCTCATTCTACCAGGGCAATGGATACTTCTGTAGCATTTCACTCCAAATTATCGATAGATGATATCTGTGCGGCTGCTACCTGGACTTCTCCGCACACCTTTATTTCTCATTACAAGATAGATGTGGCTTCTCGAGGTAGAGCTTCCTTTGGTTCCACAGTTCTCAGGAGTGTTTTCCAATGAGCCACCCGGGATTTAGGTGCTAGGGATGCTGTCCCATCAGTTATGAATGTAGGCGAGATAGGATCCCATTACATCTTTTAGTTATGTACTTAACATAACTTCGGATGTATGGGATCCATCTCGCCACATTCATCTCGCCCTCCTTCCCCTTCCCATTGGACTTAGAGGAAATGTTGCTACTTACTGAGTTTTTCTCTTGAAGGACTTTAGTTTGTTACAGTTGTTGGTATGTTTCTGTGCCTGGATGTAGGTATATAAAAACGAACAAACAAGATCTGGGGAAGCGGGCGTGGTGCATTCTGGGATAAGGGGTAGCCCAGCCAATTAGAGACTTCGTTCTACTATATAGTGGCCGAGTCGGAGCCGAGGGATCGGCTCCGAACCATCAGTTATGAATGTAGGCGAGATGGATCCCATACATCCGAAGTTATGGTAAGTACATAACTAAAAGTTATGGTTCTTCAGGGGTGTAAAGTAGTGGCCAAGGTCCCAGACACGGGTGCTTTTGGGAAGCTTCTCTGTCGTGCTCTTGCTCTCTCTCTTGATCTCCCCCATCTTGGAAGTCTGTGTTCCCCGTAGAACAACATTTGAGTGACGCAGGTGGTTGGTCATGGAGGTGTGAGTAGTTGATTGGTAATGGCAATCCAGAAAGTGAAATAACGTGAAATACTTGCATTATTCATGCATCTGTCTTTTTTACAGAATGTCTTAGTAGGTTTATTGTAAAATGTTTTAAAAGGAATTTGAAATGCATTTTGATAAAGGGTTTTGTGTGTCGTCATCTTTTTTTTTTTCCTGTGGTTATGAGTAGGTATGTAGCTCTGTAGCAGATGACGTAAATTAAACAAAGCTGTTTTAAAGGAATTGTTGCCTCAGAAGCATTTTCTGTGTGCAAAAACTTTGCTTATTAAAGTTGTACCTCTATGCCATGTTAAATGATATTCCCAGTTAAATGCAGTCTGCCACTGAACAAAACTAATGGAACTAATGACAGTTACCAGACATTTACTGGAATGAAGGCAGTACGTTTTGTTTTCATTCTGTAACCAGTGGTTAAGATATAAACAGTTGAGAGGTGTTTGAGTCACAAAAGTAACTTGCCAGGACATGGAAAGACAGATGAGTTCCCACACAAGTTCATTGTTTTACTGTTAGTGAGTTAAACCGTACAGATCATACAGGCGAAGGCTGTTTTTGTAGGTAGTGAGCTGTTGATGAGCTCTTTCACCTTCACACACAGTCACTCAGAGTGAAATATTTAATAGCATACATGCATGGTATTACTCTTACAGTTTAGTAAAGCTGAATTCTTGTCTGTGTACCTGCATATGCAGTGCTGGTTGTGAAGCATTTCTAGTGAAATAGTTTAGTTGGATGTTACAAGTCCAGATTTGGAGTTTGGTTATAGTGAGAGTTTAATGAATGCATATTGGCCTGTGATTGTAGAGTAGTTGTTCTCTTAGTCTTTCTTAAAATTAAACAATGTTTCTTACATCATCTCGAATAGGTGTTTTACCCTTTATCTTTTACTGATAGCGTTCTGGATTCTTTTCTTTTCCACAGATAGTGTGCAATATGTTTTTCTGGGAAATATGTAGTGTTTATAAAAGAGTAGAGAAACGCACCATGTGGCTTTGCACTAATTAGATGCCAGTTCTTTGAAGTCTCATTTTTATGAAGTGATATGGTACTTAATGTGTTTTGTTAATGTTTGTCTTTTCCCGGTTAGGGGTCGCCACAGCAGAACTCCGGTCCGCTAATGATTGGCAGTAGATTTTTTATGGTGCCGAGTTGCCAGCCCGACGCCCAACCTTCAGTGAAGGCACGCCCATTCACGCATGTCTTTCGGAGGCCACTCGACCGCGGGGAGGACATGCAGACTCCACACAGAAGGCACTCAATGTATTAATGCAAAAATAAAATACTGGCAGGATAAGACTTTTGTTGCCTGTCAAGCTCCTGAAATGTGTATTGGTTATAACTAATTAGCTGGCTCTCTCTTGCCCTGTCTTTTCATGTATTGCAGGTGCTGTGTCTCTTCTATTGACTTGCACTGTACTTCTGCCTCAAGCTCTGTTAGTCTTGCCACATTCTCATTCAGGTATGGTTTCTTTAAATATTACCTGCAACCATAGCTCTCAACCTTCCATCTCCAAAATGAGGAACACTAGCCCTCATAATGTGGAAGAAATGGGCAAAATGTGGAGCACATACTAATGGCTTACTAGCAACTTCAACTAGGAAGGCCATAGGATGGTTAAAATATGCTGGTTTTACTTATAAAGAATATCTTTTAATGAATTAATATGATTAATTTCTATTTACCATGGATTTCACTTAAAAAAAATTCCTAACACTGATTGTGTGACAGAGTCTTTTAATGTGGAACATTGAGGAACTTTGAGGAACATGAACTTTTTAAGACCCCAAATGAGGTACGTTCCTCGTAATGAGGTGCACTTGAGAGGTATGCGTTCAACTCCATAAGTCCCTTTGGCTTCCATCTAGTCTCCCAGATTCAGTGCTGTTGGTTACCCCTTGAGTATTTCCAGATCAAATCTCCCCTTGTTTTCAGTTTTGTTTTCCCTTACCATTTTGGTAAATATGGTCTGTGCTCTTTTTACCTTGTTGAAGTTGGAGCCAGTCGTGGTTTAGAAGGTCAGATTTACGATGCACGGCAAAGCTTAGAAAGGTCCTTGTAGTTGTTAGCCTAGTAAACAAGTATGAACCTAAGAAGATTTAGGATGTATTCATTTTTCCACTGTGGATTATAACTCCATAATCATTATAATTTCAAAGTAAAACCACTCCCACAGCCTGTGTGGCTTTTCCCAAGGGAAAGTACCTAATTCTATTCCTCACAAACAAAACTTCAGTGTACTGATCACTACTCCTTTCTTGCACCCAGACTCTGGGAGGACTTCCTCTCTTACTTAAAAGAAATCTCATTTTCCCCCAATTTTCTGAGCACAGCTCTAAAAATATATCCATAAGAAGTTTTAAGTGCTTTTACCACTGGACATCACATAATTTCCTCTTCACCTACATTACATCTACTGCCTCCATCACTTCTCACTGTTTGCCTTCCATAATTGGTGCTTAAAGTAAATATTCATTTGTATTTCACCACTGTTAATATTCGCTCAGTGTTTTAATTGGCTACTGGACTTTGTCATTTCTGTGGTTCTTCCATGTTTGTGAATGCAGTTCAGTTTTATTTTTTGTGAATTTCTGCACTCACTGTGCCTGCAAAGGTCTGTTGTAATTTGTGTACTACCCAGTAAACAAAATAAGTAATCCATCTTTTTAAGTAAAAATCTTTAAGGCATTAGGTAAAAAAATGACCAAGTAACCCACAGGTTCATGTGTAAGTGATTGTACGGGGTAGATGGGGCTGATTCATGGTGTATTCAGAGGAAGGATAAAGCCATTGATGTAGGTAGATGGTTTAACTTTGGCAGCAGAGGTTGAAGTAGTAGTTTGTTCATCCTGTCCAGTCTGGTCCTGCTTTAAGGATCCTTGAGCAGCTTGTCTGATCTAAGCCAGCAAAACTAGTACTTCACCCCGAAACTCTCTAAATTGGTCTTCCCGTAATGCCTTAGTTTGTAAAGCTTCATCCAGTCTCTCATAGCATTCCAACTTGGATTGTTGCTTCTGCAAAGCTAAGTGCTTTTCCTCAATGTTTCTAAATATTTTTACTAAATATGTAATCTCCTTTAATAATTAGTGCATTTCAGCCTTCTACTGCCCTCTGAGCGCCTTTATTGTTGTCTCTTAAGTGTCACACAGGTCTTTTTCTGCCTTCCCCATTATTTATTTGCTTTAAAAAAATGTAGATTTTAAATTTTAGAATTAACTTTAAGGTTGTTACAGTTTCTTAGTCTTTGGTAGTAGTTTACATTTAAGTGTTGTCATTTTTCTAATATTAATAGGTAGGTTTTAACTTTCATGTGCCCTGTACTTAGGGTTTACTTATTGTCAGAATTTGGCTGTGTGCATGCATTTTGTTACTTGAGATGGATAAAGAAAAAGTTTCAGAAAATGCCAAAAACGTGGCTACAAGATCTCCCCCCTCCGCACAAAGGCACAGATGAGTTGTCTGAGGTTTGCTTGGAGTAGAACATGTTTTGGTGGAATGTTCCACCTGTGAAGGCTTTGGCTTCATGCCTTGTCAGATGGACAAATAATCATGGGGATGTTCTCGTCTTATCCAGAGTTTGACAAGCCCAGGAATACTACTGAAAAGGAAAGACATGGTAAAAATGCAAAGTTAAAAGAAGGTGAGACACTTGAGCAGAGGGCTGAAGGTTTGGAACTGTTTTTGGCTGTGAAGGTCCTGATGACTGAGTATACTTAGACACTGACATATTCTCTGGGTTCAGCACCATCTAAATCTGAGCCAGTTAGAGAGGGAACTCTCAAACATCCTACAGATGGCCCACATGCCTCTTGCTTTCATTTCTTCAGCAGTACTTAGAAGTTGATTTGGATCATATTATGTCTGCATTCTTGACGACTCAGGGGGGGGGGGGTTCCCATCCCCTGTGTCTTGAGGGTGGATGCAGATGGTCCAGCATCTCCCATCTGGGTAATCTTGGCACTAACTATTAACCTGATATCTGTTCCCTTGTTACTGACCAACATTCCTTGCTTGGACCCCAAGAGATTCGACCTGACCCACTCAGTCTGGAGACTCTGAGACTAATTTGTCTTTGGGGGGGGGGTCATCAAGACTTCTATCTCTTTAGTGCCATCTGCAGACTTCTGTCATAGCTCAGGTGTCTGAGATGTAGGGCTTTGGGACGTCTGTGCAGATCCCCTCCTCAGTCTTCCACCTTTTCACATTTGGGAATGCCCTCATTACCACTCACTTTTCCCTCGAAGTATGGCATTGGCCACAGTGATAGGCTCCTTCAATCTGGCTGAGGTGGGTGTTATGTTTCAGGTAATTGTGGTGGATCATTTATTCTCCATCGAGTGTGGATGCACAAACATTTCCCTTTGACTCCCTCTCCTCTCTCAGTGCAAGTGTGTCCTCTGTGGAGTTGGATCACACTTACCTCCCCCACCCAGTGTTCCAACAAAGAGTATGTTTGACTTTCCATAGGAATTAGTCACTTCGGACACCAGGTCTGAAGATTGCAAGAAATCCCTGCCAATCTCCTCCTCAATATGCCTCTTTCAGAGATATCCTCAAATTAATGAGGTAGAGGGGATTTTGGCGCACCAACCCACCATTTCAGGACAAAGTGGTTCTTTCTGAGGCGTATGGCTCGTTTTCCTCTGCATCTTAGGTGATCCCTCTTTTGGAGTACTTAATTGATTTAGCTCTCAGGTCATAGCAGGATCCCTGATACCTGTGATTGTGTACCCAAATAAACCAGATAAGATTCTTAGCCTCTCCCACCACCACCAGGGGCAGGCAATATTGGGCCAAGGTTCCCATGGCATATTTCATTACAGGGTCCATCACGGGATCCAGCATTATGACAAGTACATAGACTTCTGTGTTGCAGACTTCCCAGTGTCTCCCAGGAATGTCCAATTGATTATATATTTCAAATGAAACTAACTAAAGAGAAGTAGACTCAGTTATGTATCTTGATAGTTAAGGTTTCAGTAGAAACATTTTAGATTTTGAGTAATGCTATTTATGCATATATCTTTGGAGAAGCTGCAAGTGTTCTAGAGTTTTGGAAAATATGTACTATTGTCAAAGGCATGGGTGAACTAGAAGTCATGTGACATAAGTGATTAGGCATTTGAGGAAATTGATGGCAGCTGGGGTTGTCTCATAGTTGGGTTGAGGTTAGAGTATTTTCTTCAGAAGCAGTAATGTGATGATTATTCGCTTGGGTTTTTAGAACTGACTGAAAAGGGAATGCATAATTGAAAGAAAATAAGCTGTTTAATTAGAAGAATACTTTCAAGTTTTTTTTACTTTTATAGATGGTGCCTTTTTCAATGTAAGTGAAATGTATTTTATTTTTAAGTGTATTTGGAGTAAGTAAACCTAATCCATGTTGGAGACTGTATATATGAAAGTACAAGAAAGGTACTAGATGTGTCAAACCCATCAGTAATTGTTTTGAGCTTGCATTTTAGTAATTTCTTTTTTAATGGACAAAAACTCCCAACAGGTATTCACTTAATGGATTGTGTCAGTGGTCTTGGAGTGAGTGTTGCAGGTAACGAACGGTTTAGCTTATCAAGGTAACTACGTGTAAATGAGAAGCTGGGGTTGTCATTAAATGCGTAATGTTGGTAATATATGGAAGGAGCATGTTAGCAAAAAGGTATAAGGTGCAGTAAAGGGATAAATGTTTTCCAGAATTAGATGGTCTGTATGGGAGATGGGAGACTGAGAAAACAAATATGGGAGAGTGTAAAATTCAGTAGAAACTGCGGTATGTTCAGGAAGAAGAGGTTGCAAAGGAAGGGACAGGTGAGCACTATAAACTGAATAAGGGAGTACTGCTTTCACTTTTATTATTTCTGCTCATCTATTCCATTCTGACTACTCACCTGACATTGTTTGTCATCTTATATGTGATTTACTTCCCTTTGCTTTCCATATCACCTGTCACTTCTCCTGCAGTTCTTTCTAGGCAGCCTGTGTTGAATCTCCTGAGCACTCCTTTTAAACCTTTCCCTCTGTCTGCAGCACTAGGTATGCTCTCTCTTTTCTTAAGCTTGCTCAGTTTACCAAAGTTGTGTGAAGGTACTTTACCACCTATTGCTTCCTTGTTCACCCTTCTTTACTCTTGCATTTCCTAATGTCACACACTCCTCCTTCCTGTTCGTTTACTCTGAGATTTATATGCGTCAGTCTCCTCTTTGTGGCCAGTTCTGTCAACTACCTTTACCTCTTAACTGTCATTTTTTGTCATTAAAGCCTTCTCTTCTTTCTCCTGTTTCTCCCCTTTTCATGCTTTCAGCATTGTTGTACTGCTCTGTCTCTCTTCTCTCTCCCCGTCTTCATGCTGCATCTGCCCAGGTCTCATTTTCTCCCCATTTGGCTACCTGCAACTGACTGGCACACTTTGAGTTCTGTGGTTATTCTCTTCAACCAAACTGCTAGAAGTTCTAACATGCATGATTTCCTGCACACCCAGTACTGTCTTCCTCCCCACAGGGCAGTTGGAGCAGAGGACTAAAGGTATGATTTGTTAATGAGGTAGTTTTAGTTCCAAAGATACAGGGTTTGTCTTACCACCTTGTTTTGTGTGCTGCGAGTTTGAGCAAGCCTCTCAGTCAGACCGTGTATTGTAGCAAGTGGGAATTTGGGCTAAGCCACTTAATGGTCTTCTGGACTGCATACCTAGTAATTACCTATGAACCTACAAAGATGGTGGTAGGATGTGGTTGGGTGGTGGTAGGTTTATAACTGTTCAGTATAGCAAACAACAGAGAAAAGGTGTGTTGTGCATAACTGTTGCGGGGAGCGTACCTCTCAACCTCTTGGCACAAGAAAGGTGGACAAAGCCAAAAATAATGGGGGGGGGGGCAAAGACCCAAAAAATAGGTGCAGATGTAAAAAAATTGCTCTTCTAAACTTAGAAAGGTGCTAGAATAAAATATGTTTTGTTACCATGCATTTTCTGACTGATATAAAGTCTGGAATTCAAATATTTCATTGTTTAGTGAAATTAGTCCTTACTGATTTGCCAGAAAAACACAAATTTTATGAACAGACCAAATATACGAGGTAAAAATCTGGACATTCTTTGAAAATCTATTTAGCTGAGAGTTATGGGGCAAGGAGGGGCACATACTTTTATTTTCACAGATGAATTTGTGTATTTACTGTTGCATTAAGTGAGAGGGTGGAAGATAGTGGGAAAGATTAATGGCTTGACTTGAGAGAAGCTTAAGAATTTTTATTATTTTTTTTCCTGGTATTGTTTCACTGCACTTGGAAAATATGGTATAATGACAGTTTTTGCTTTGTTTGAAGGTTGTATTTTTGTCCCTTTGGAATATGCACATAGTAGTTAGTAGTAGTAACTTAATGCTCCTGTTTGCACTTTTTTAATAAAAAATTGCCATGTCCATTTCCAGCAAATAGATTGGGATCTTTAACATTCACTTGGAATTACCATTAATTTGGACAAGTGGGTCTGTCTCTAATGTGAAATCCAAAGGATGAATTTTGCACTTCCTTGCATTGCAGCCTAGCTTCTGCAGTTTACCTGTCTACCATCTGGTTTCTGTTAACAATTGTGATATCAACTGTAATAAGACACTATTGTCCTTCTAGACCATCTTTGGTGCCAGTTTAGAGTTCATGAACAAAACTGGCCAGGCGTACATTCCTGGTGTCAACAAACCTTAACTTACATCCCCTTCCCATTCATATGTGAGCTTTATCTGCTGCAAACTTGCGTCCTATTACTTAGTCTACTCCCTTCTTCATCTTTTCTGGTCATTTAATCACAGATTAATTCTGAATGTTAGACAGTCTGGCAGAAATGTAGATAAACTTCAGATAAACTTCATTTGTTGTCTCTCTAGCCTTATTTACCGACACAGAGGAGATGTGTGTAAATATTTGGCTTGATGGTTTTCGCTGTAAATCGCACAATGTGTGGTACTTTGCTGAAATAGATGCTTAGTGTTGTGTAGTTAATATCCGTTTATTCCACTGTGCTAAAATAAGAGATTGATGTATTCTCCAACCTTTTGTTTTACTTTGGTGTTTGTGGAAAAAAAAGTAATTTGTTTTCATCTAAAGAAAGAACAACTTAGAAGTGGAAACTCCATTTCACTGTCCTTGCTGATACTAGAACAGGCTTCATCTAGACATAATAGGAACACTTGGCATATTTTGACATTAGCTGCTTGTATGCATTTGTTCTCGCCCAAGTTCGCAATGGACCATCCTCCTTTCCAGAAAGGGGTTTGTATGCCTTTTTATACCTCCTGTTTGCTGTGATAAGCTCCAATAGTCCCAGTCCTGTAAAAGGATAAAGCAGGCTGTTGAAAAATGAATGAAAGAAGAATGTTGTTGCCACAATGCTTCCTTAAGTTAGCTGCCCTTCTCTTGCTTTCTTAGGATGTAACTTTTCTGTGCTTGCACAAGTTAATTCAGCTGCCTGTTTTTACTGTACAGGGCATCGGTATTGCTGATGAGATTCATAAAAAAAAAAAAAATCTTGTGTGCAGCACAAGGCTACACTAAGAACTGATTGTGTTCATAGTAATGCATGGGTCAATGAATTGCAACCCCCCCCCCCCCGCCTTGAAGCAGTGCTGCAGTTGTTTACAGAAGATGGAACAGAAGAAAAGCAGGGAAACTGGATTGCAAGGATGTGCCTGGTGGGGAACAGTTTGCTGCCCACCTCAACCCCAAACAGGAAGGTATTGGCTCACTCACAGGGCATTTCTTTTGGGCTACTGTCATGCTGTGAACATACTACCATCCTGCAGGCCTTAACAAGATTTATTCCTTATTGTTAAACTGTTAAATACTTTGAGCCCTTATCAGTGTGTAGAATGAGTCTGAAACATTTATGGCTCAAATTGTGCAGACAAAAATATAATTTTCTCCATGGTAACCACCCATTTGTTAGTAAATGAAAGCTGACCCTTTTGTTGATCTCCAAACAAGTTTCCACGTTTTCTTACTATGAAGCTACTGTTGGATGTTTAGATTGATTTTAGAACTTTCCTTGTTCCTATAGTCCTGAATGTAAATTGTTTATGCAAGTAATGCAGAATGTTAAGTGTGAGACATCTAAGCAATATCCTTCCAAACGTCATAAAGTTACAAAACTAAAAAAACTTTAATTTGTATACAAATGTAAGTCTGCCATTGCCTGCATCATGTATGTTATTTAACTTAGTCAATAAAGAGCCATGTTTTCCAGTAGCTGTCTGCCCCAGGGGTTAGCCGCTGTTATCAGGGTGATTTGCTACATTGTCAAGTCCAGACAAGAAGGCAAAACAACTGATCAAGCAGGAAATAAGAATAGGCAAGTATTATATGATAAAGAATGTACAACATTTTTTTTATATGGGCAGATCTTCATGTGCAAGGCTGCTTTATCAGAAACAGATACTTGCTTCATTATTGAAAACTGCTACAGCACTTAATAGCAGTTAGGATTCCTTTCAATGAAAAAAATAAGGTAATAACCCCCCAACCCCCCCCCCCCCCATATTTCTAATCCTGTAATCTAAACTGTGGCCTTTTTTAAACTAAAATTTCATTTAATTAAAAATGACTTTTATTGACACTTTGTACCCACACAAGAATCTTTTTTAAAAGTAGCTTCTATGAAGTATAGCCACTGTGTGCATGTATGATATTAACATTGTGTGCGAGCACCTTTGAGCAGTTTGGTGCAATATGTAGGGAGTACTGCACGTGTATTTTACTGCACTTGATTTTTTTGAAAAATCATTGTAGGGAAAAAGATTAACTGTGATGGTCTCCCAGAGACAGCAGTGTGAAGTGATTGAACATATGCATTCAGCAGGGCAGAAGCATCCAATTGCCCCTTAAAATTTACTGCAGTCCTAGCAAGTCACGAGCATTCCCAAACTGGTTGCACTTCAGGATGACGTATCCTTGGGACATAAAATTCAAGAGAGTCACTTTATTAAATCAAGTAAGAAGTAGATACAGCTGTTATCTGTTAAGAATAATGCAGCTGTTTTGGACAGGTATTAGTGCTCCATCCACAGTTTCCTGATTATATTCGGCAGTTAAGATGAAATGGATATTTGTTTTAAGACTTGAACTAGTTTTTCTGGTCTGCATTTAATGGTGGTCATTTTTCATCATGTGGTGCACGCGCCTTATTTGTTTCTGTAACAGTCCCGTCTTTAACCCTCAACTCCTCACTTGCGCAAGCATTCCAGAAGTGATGATGAGAAACAAATCTGCACAATTCTTGTCTGTATCACTTGCAGTTTGTTACACTAATATCAGAAATGCATATCAAGGCCACCCCAAATGCCATTAAACAGACAGAGACTGCCAGGTTTGTTTCTGCTGCAATACTTGATAAAATACTAGAAGTACATGCTGATCAAATTAAATTTTCTGTGTAACAGTTGAGCAATTGGAATGCTCCTTTTTGCCTGGGATGTGCATACCCTGAGTTCTCCACTCCCTGCCATATCAGTTCGTTTTTACTTTTGGATGCTCTGAGGCCTTTTCATTGTTCTTTGTAATGTGATGCTGAAACATAAAAGTCATAAATGACAATAGTAGTAGAAAACACACAGAACGCAGTGTCTGTTCAGCTTTCACAGCTTCCCCTTTATCTGTCTTTTCTCTTTTTAATCTTCTGTGAACTAATGCAGTTTTCTTGGTAGTTGCGATCAGCAAAATCAGCTGATATTTTCATGGAGGAATATGCTTACAAGTGCATAATTTAGAAATCAAGGCATGTTTGAAAATTCCAGGCTGCTTTAACTGTAAGTTTAGAATAATCAGTAATTCAAGTTAACATGGTGTCTTCACCACATGCCTGTACCTGCTTGCTGTTTGGCCTAATTTTTCACTACAAAGGTTCAGTACTGGATTTCAGTCGCATTTGAGCACTTCTCTTTGGAAACTACAATTTTAAGTGCTAGGACATGGCTTTGTTTTTCTGTTGCTGTTACTCATTAGGTACTTAAACTTACTCTTAGCACCAGCTTACAGACCATGCCAAGGAGATATTGTTTCATTGCGTTTGGCAGAAGGCACTACACATGTTAAACTAATCATGTTGCTTCAAACTGTGATCCATGAGCATCTGGGATAACAATGTTTTTGGGATTGTGCATCTTTTCAGTAGTCTGGTTATAATCTAAAGGTGTACCTCTCTCATGCCCCTGATGTGCCTCACATTTTTGTCCTGTCCCTTGTAAAATTTTTGATTTCCTAATAAATCATTTAGGATTACAGTCGGTCAGTAATGCCAGACATTAGGTTTAATGATTTTTGTTTAAAAAAAAAAAAAGTGCATTGTTGTATTAACTTTCTAAATGAATTAGAGGAATATTTAAAAATCGCATGTGTTTTTTGCCTTTAATTTGACCTTTTCCTTTATTCTTGAGTAAAGAAATTGAGAGCTGTGGTAGAAGGTGGGGATGTCCATGAAAATGATATAAGAATTAAATTTTATTGGGACTACAGTACAAATAATGCTTGTTGATATCTGCCTTTCAGTGGAACTGTGATATTGAGTGACATCTAGTGCTAAGTAAGGGCGAAACAGGCTGGTGTTGTCTGAAGCAGGGATAATGTGTTGTACTTGTTCTTTATTTGTTTGACTAGGCAAGAGACCCTTTTCAGCCATGAACCAGACCAAAGGCAGAAAAAATATATATTATACCATGACCCCCCCCAAAACGTGCACGCTGATTGGCCAGCGTGCACATTGTAAATCTAGTTATACTAATGGAAAAAGGTCCGGTCGCCCGGACTTTTTTCCATTAGTATAACTCTACTTTTAAAACACTGTCTCGCTATGTTAAATGGGTTTAACATAGCGAGACAGCTTTAAAATAAGCAACGGAGATCTCCGTTGCTTATTTTAAAGCTGTCTTGCTATGGTAAACCCATTTAACATAGCGAGACAGGTTTTAAAAAGCAACGGAGAAAGCAAGATCTCCGTTGCTTTTTTGTTCGCTATGTTAAATGGGTTTAACATAGCGAAACAGTTTTAAAATAAGCAATGCACATCTCCGTTGCTTATTTTAAAACTGTCTCGCTATGTTAAACCCATTTAACATAGCGAAAACAGTAAAAAGCAACGGAGATCTTGCTTTCTCCGTTGCTTTTTCCCACAGCTCTGATGTACTGCTCAGTCGCGCAGTACATCAGAACTGCCGCGGATGCCAGACATCTACGGAAGGGCAGTAAACAGGCATTATACTATGCCAGTATTTAAGAAAAGTAATAGTTTCTTTTCTTAAATAATGTCATGGTATAATAGCAATAACCCACTTCTGGGTGTGGGTAATGCTGTTACCACGGTTGATTTGTTTGGTCCCTCTGGCTTCGCCCTCGGGACCAAACCACGCCAACCGTGGGTAAATCCAGCATTACCCACACCCAGGCGTGGGATATTGCTATAATAATGCCCCCCCCACCCCAAATGGCAGGGATACTGTAACTCCAGGCATCTTTGTCATAGGATTTCTGGATAGTGAGTTTTTTTTTGTAACATTTATACCAGCTGATGTATTATAGCTTGAACACTTCCTGTAGCCCAGCCTTGAAAGTGTTGTGGTTAGGGATCCCAGTCTCATTTTCCCTTTACTTTGATGGCTATCAGTTTTGATCCTGCTCTGAAATTACTTGGCAGTAAACCCATCCCATTAACTGGCCTGCTGTCCTTCTCTAGCCCTGTATCCAGCATAATGGAGGTTACTGCTTCCAGTCGACTCATCCTTGCCACAGTTTTCTTGGTCTATGCTAGGGACTAGCAAGAACCACTTGCTAGAAGTGATGGAATAGTTGAAGTCGCTCTCTTTTTGCCTCTCCTGATTAACTGAACACCTGGCAAGCACTGTGGCAACTGTTGAATTTTTTTATCCATGGTATCACAGGTGGAGACCCTAAACACACAGAACACCAGCTTGATAAAGCAGCATTGTTTACATTGCTGATTTAAATGTTTTTATGATGTAAATGATTTATTTAATTTATATATTCATTTATTTATATTTTTTACCGGGGTAGTGCATTCATTGATCAACACTGACCAGTTTCAGGCACAAGCCTGGGTGATGATTACCAGACTAAACTGATTTTGCTTACAGACTCTCATTTTATCCATTGGCCATGAAGACAGGAAAGTTTTGTGTTTTTTTAACTTCCTTTCACAGTGCATGCTTTTATTAGTTTTCTTTTTTTCTGGGTCTTTGCTTTTTGCCCATTGCTTGAAATTTGCACTCTGTCCCTGTTATTCTCCAGGTGTTTTAATTCATTAGTTTTGGCTTTTCACTGCATATCCCAAACCTTTTGGTTGTGTGTAGGATTCCGTCTGTTGTCATTTGCCTTGTTCATTCCTCAAAGGGTGAGGATAAGGTAGCGGATTCCTGAGGTGACCATTGTGATTTCTTTTCTAGCTGTCCCCTCCCCCAACATTATGGTCTGACCATAAGCAAATCACCCTTGACATCCACATCCCACCTCCACCCCCCAGTAAGGAAACCTCCATAAAAAACTTCTCCAAAGCCAACTTCATGCTACTGAAGTCAGAAGCGACAAACTTCACAACACCCATGCAGACGGGATCTGGAAGTTCGACTGCGGAATCCTACACTAAGGCACTGTATGAGCACATCCACTTGTGCATGAATCATGCCATCCCAAATAGAACCAAGATGCTCTTCTCCAAAAAAAGGAAGCCAATC
Organism: Protopterus annectens; assembly: GCF_019279795.1. Lineage (NCBI taxonomy): Eukaryota > Metazoa > Chordata > Ceratodontiformes > Protopteridae > Protopterus > Protopterus annectens. The sequence continues at coordinate 167,394,813 of NC_056747.1, read as the reverse complement.
TGGTGGTCCCCTGCTATAAACAAACTATACAACAGAAGGAAGAAACTGTTGCAGAAAAGAGGAAAATCCCAGGATGCAAAAAACTCCCTCACCAGCCTCAGTAAGAAGCTGAGATCCCTCATAAAATCCTCAAAAGCTAGTTACAAAAATAAAATTGCCAAAGATTCCAAAGACATCCACAAGGCATTCTATAGTTATGTCAAGAATCTAAATGGCAATGCTCAGATCTGCTCTGAGCTACAACAGAATGGCATTAAATATACTGATCCCAAGGATATTGCCAGTATCCTGGCAGATCAATTTAGTGCCAACTTCACCCCCCTCTCACCCCCTAAAGGGCCCATCTCAATACCAAAAGATTGCCAAATTCCGATGATCACATCCACACAGGTAGAAACAGCACTCTCCAAAGCTAAGATTACAACATCCATGGGACCAGATGACATCCCAGGCTGTGTACTACATGAACTACAAAATGAACTGGCACCCCACCTAAGTGTCATGTTTAATCATAGCCTCACCTCAGGCTTTGTGCCCACTGAGTGGCGCACAGCTACAGTTATCCCGCTCCACAAGGGAGGATCCACCTTGGATCCCGGGAACTACCATCCCATCAGTCTGACAAGCCTGATCTGCAAGGGCATGGAACGCATTATCATGGAACTTATAAACAAAGACATTGGCAACCTCCAGACACTGGACCCCACCCAGTTTGGGTTTGTGAAGGGACGATCTTGTCTACCGAATCAGATTGACTACTTCGAATCGGTCTCCAGAGCTGTGGACGAGGGTAAGGAGGTCCACACAGCCTATCTGGACCTCGCCGAGGCCTTGGACACCATCCCCCACTCTGGAATCATAGATAAACTTATAAAGCTGGGCATAAATCCCTACGTCACTCGATGGGTTGCCAACCGGCTTACTGACAGAACCCAGACTGTAACAGTAGCCAACTCCAAATCCAGCTCCAGACAAGTGAAGTACCTCAGGGTTCAGTCCTGGGACCACTCCTGTTTGGCATCTACTTATCTGAAGTACAGGCCAACACTAAGGGACTTTGGCTAACAAAGTTTGTAGATGACTGCAAACTGGGAGGCATTATTGAATCCCCATATGTGGATATTCTACAAAAAGGCCTTACAGAAACAGGTGCCTGGTGCCAGAGCCATGGGCTCAAGCTTAATGCCAAGAAATGTAGTCCTCCCCTTTGGAAAAAAACTTGTACCCATGAACCACCACATAGGTGGCAGGACACTAAACATCGAAAGTGTGATGAGAGACTTAGGGACACAAGTGGACAGTGGTCTCACTTTTGATAACCACATCTCCACAACCATCAGGAAATCCTTCTACGTGGTACACCTCATCACTAAGGGCTTTTAATCCAGAAAAAAGGAGGTCATTGTCCCACTGTACTCATCCCTCATTAGACCCATTATAGAGTATAATGCCCCATTTTGTATGTACCGCACAAGACATCTGCAACAGCTGGAAAGGCCACAGAAATACCTCACTAAAAAAATCACAGGCCTAAAGCAGATGCCATATGCTGACCGTCTAAAAAAAAAAAAAAAAAAAAAACTCCAGCTATACTCTGTGGCATATCGTCTACTCAGAGGTGATCTCTGCTTAACATACAAGGCCATGTCAAACCCTGAGCTGTTGGACATGCTCCACCTAAAGAAATACCAATCCCTCAGAGCCACACGCTTCAGGGATCTAAACCTTATCACAATGAACAAAACATGCTGGAGGGATAGGTTCCTGACCCAGAGACGACGACTCATACTCTGGAATAGACTGCCCATACATGTCAAGCAGAGCACCTCATTGGACCTCTTCAAAAGGAACCTTGATTGGATGAGAGATAGGAAATTCACCCCGGGGATCATGTCAGTCGCCCTGCTAGACAGGGGCCCAGAGAAATAAATATTGTGAGAAAAAATTTCCAGGGAATTGTTATGGCTAGGCTTGCATAGGCTTAAGGGCCGATAGCCTAGTACCAACCTATGAACATGTGATGTGTACAGTGACAGTGTGAGAAGTGCATATGGACAACAGAGGTCTCTGCCAATCTCATTCCCTACTGTCTACACCACTTTTTATCCCACTACCATTAATGGAGTGCTTGTCTGTGGCAAGCTGGTTTGCCTTCACCAGGATGCATTAACAGACAGTTCTGTTCCATTGTAGTCTTTGATTTTCCCTTCACCCCAGTTCCTGTAACACTTCAGACAGGAGTCTTACTTTGGCTGCTGACATTGCATTTTGTTACCCTGCAGGCCAGAGATTTTGTTACTGTTGAGTTTTTAATTAGGGCATGCTTTTTATCAGCGTTTTGAAATGCTAAATGGTGCATGCTGTTTGATAAATCCAGTACAGATGTTTATTGTCTTGCTGATAGCTGTCTTCATGAAAGTTAATCTTCAGATGGTGATAGTCCTATGTATCTGATGCACCATCTAAGAAGCTACATTTGGTAGACTGGTGGAGAAGTTTGAACTGTGTTCATTATGATTTTTTTCCCCTTTAAACAGGCATTTGGAAATGCAAAAACAGCACACAACAATAACTCTAGTCGATTTGGAAAGTTCATTCAAGTCAATTATTTGGAGAATGGAATTGTCAGAGGGTAAGAAAAGTTTTCCTTCATATTGTGAAAAATAATTGAAATTATTTTATTCAGATTAATGTGCATAAAGTATTGACTTGTATTCTTTGATAGTGTGCTGTTACATAGCACTACATTGGAATTCTTTATCTGGGGAAACTATGTAAGACTGGCATAGTTATAAAATGTTAAACACTGAAGTCATACAATTAAACCAGACAGAGAGGGCTGTATTTTGACTATGAAAGAGGAGAGATTACTTCATAACATGACAAATTGTTTTTTCTCAATGAGCTGGTGGTAGATCTATATAGATGACATTTTGTAGGTGTCATGGTCTGGAGTAGAATAGTAATCTAGCACTGCATGTAACGCATGTAACAACTCGAAGTGTACTGTAGTTTAACTGAGGATGTCCTTCCATGTCACTGTTGGAATTTTCTTTACCCAAGGGATCTCCTGCCAATGATAGCCCAACATTTAGCCAGTATACCAAAGCCTTAAGTTCTTTTGGGCATTGTATGTCTTTGCCAAAAGTCCGAATGCCATTATCCAACATCGGTATGAACACCTTTCTGCTGTGCTGATTACTAAACCTTTTTTTTCTCTCCAGATAAGTGCCCTGTTTGGGTTTCCTCCATTCCTTTTCCTTGTACTTTGTTGTGTTCATGCCATCCAGGAAGCGAAAAATGTCAGTTTGGGAGGCAGATTCCCCATAAAGACCATCCTGACCAGTGCCTCTCTTGTTTGCATGCTTCCCAAGATCATACACAGTTTTCTCTCTGCCAGGCATTTGTGCCCAAGACCCTACATAGTCGCCTCTCCTCTTTATCCATTTATCTTGAGAACCTGCAAATTAAGCTGTTGGTTCAGGGTACAGTGTCGGAATCCTCCCACTCCAAAGGCTAGCTGTCTGCCAAGACATTGAACAAAAAGTCATGTCTGATCTAGCTGATGTCCAGCCTCCCCAGAGTCTGTCCATTTCTTACTTCAGATTCTTATGCTGTGACCCCATCACAGGCTGGTATGGATCCAAATTTTTGCACATCCTCTGAGACTTTTCAAAACAAATGTACTTCACATTGAAGTGGAACCTCAGGTGATAATATCCAAAGGATCGAGGGGGATTCCTGAGATTTTAGTGAGGGAAGAGATTTCTCCCACTATTATGGAGTGGCGTAAGGGGATCTGATATTCCAAGGGTATTTTGAGTGGACATACCACATAAAAAGAAAAGACAGGCATATGTTCCCTGTTGTGAAGGATCCCCAGTGTGAATGGCAGGATTTCACTCTGGTTTTTTAATACTCTGATAGCCTTTAAGCTGCCTCTAGAGGTGTCTGTTCTTGCTCCCCCCAGTCTTCCACTCCTCCAGTCAAGAGGCCTGTGGAGTTTGATTCCTCAGGTGAGGATGTAGACTTAGGGAGCAATCCCTAACTTATTCTTCCCAAACGCATTCTCCCTTGGACTACAGTTCAGTGGAGGAGGAGGATTCCTTAAGTCTAGACTCTCCTTTGGAAGAGCTCTGTTATAGGGATACCATTACCCGCATGGTGTACTGTTGTACGTGATATTATTCCCAGGTTTCTGATATTCAAAAAATGCGTTATGAACTCTTACAGATGGAATCTCCCAAACCACCTGCTGTCCCTCCTGTTCTGGGTGCCCGTTTAGATACCTTTCCAGCAGCTTCTGTAGCCCTTGACTCTCAGCCTCCTGCATAGAAAAGAACAGGTTCTACAGCGTGTCCAAGGAGTGCAAATTCCTTTATAAATGCCCTTTTGCTGACCCTTCTGTATCGTCAGTCCCTTGTGACAAGCCATCCAAGTTACTGCCTTCCACCAAGCTGCTACCTTCTGATAAGGATAGTAAAGCCATAGAAAGGTTGGGCAAGAAATGTTACACTGCTGTTTCCTTGTCCTTTAGGACCATCAACTACCAGACTCATATGACCAGGTATGGTTTTGGCTGTCTCTTAGGTTTCTAAGATGGTTTCTGACCTTCCTGAGTCTGAGGGAAGGCTTCAGCCTTTTCCCTTCTGGGCTGCACTTTGCAAGTTTCTTGCCATTCATTCAAATGCAGCTGATGCCTTTGCTTCAGTTATGAGGCATTATTCCTGGATTCCTTTTCAGGCTTTGCCTGATGACATCAAGGCCAAACCTTTGGATGCTCCTTTGGATAACAAAAGCCTTTTTGGATATGCTGCTGCCGACCTTTTCATGCTCCATCAGGACAAGGGTAAAGCCTTGTAGTAGCTAAAACATATTTTTGTCTCTCCTATTCCTAAGTTTCAGAGGAATTATCTTTCCAAGTCTGCTTTTGTTCACAGGCAGTTTCTCTCCTCTCCTGAGGGGAAGAAGGGTTGGAGGAGTGTGCTTCTTCCTAGGTCTGCTCAAAGTCCTGCCTCCCAGAAACAGTTTTTTCAGGACAAGCCAGGTTCTGTTTGGATTGCTTCCCCTCCCCTCAGCCAGGTTCCCTTGTCCCTCTGCCTTTCCCCCTCTCCCCCAAATTGGCTACGACTCACTTCTCTTTGTCCTTTATCCATCAGGGATATTTCATGGTTTGGATGCCCCTTTCTTCCTTTTCAGGCATTGCTCAATCTCCTCTGGAGCAACTTTCTCATTTCCCAGAGGTTCTTCACTCTGTTTTGTATCAAGGCACCATTCAAGCTGTGCTTACCACTCATGGAGGGAACATTTTTTAATTCCAGAATCTTGTTGGTCCCAAGAAAGGCAGAGTACATGGAGACCAAGTCTGGATCTTTCCCTGCTAAACACCCTTCTCAGGATTCCTTTTGAATGATGCCCCTTCAGATCGATATTGTATCCTCTTCTACTTAGGCCTTGCTAGTGTCTGTGGATCTTGAGAATGGATACCATCACATCCCCATCCATCCTCTCTATAGGAAATTTTCTCTGTTTCTTCCTTGTATTTTCAGTTTTGTGCTTTGACCTTTGGCTCCTGTACTACCCTCACGGGTATTTGCCAAATGCCTTACTCCTGTCATTGTTTTTTGCAGGCTTTGAGGTATTAGGATTTTTCCCTATCTAGGCGATCAGCTTATTCAAATTCCTCCTACCAGCAGTCTGCCTCGGGATCTCCGGTCTACTACTTGTCTATTACACAGACTGGGGTTCACCTTAAGCCTCCAGAAATCTTTTCTGACACTTTTTCTCAGGATCATATTTTCCTCAGATACTAGCTTCAGATGGTTCCCATGTTGTCATCCCTTCTTGCCTCCAAGGTTCTCTCTATGATAACCTTTTTGCAATCTCTTCATCCTCTGGCATCTGCCACAGCCAGGGAGTTTCTCAGAGTCCAGGAGTTCATGGCTTCCACCATCCTCATGCTCTCTTGCCAGGCTCCATATATGAGGAAGCTTCAGTGGTGTCTCGTATCTGTGTGGCTTCAGCTTTGCTACCCCCTGGAGTTCCTGGTGACCTTCCTACCTGTCACAAGCATCAGTGGATGTTCTTAGTGTTGCACTGTTGCAGTCATCACATTTGGGTTATCTGCCTGCAGATAGCCCTCAGCCGGCCTGAATACCAGAGTCTTCGGATTTCTGTGTCTGATGCTGTCTCTTCTTCCATGACGTCAGGTCGTCACGGGTGTAAAACATGCAGCCAACGCAATTACATCAGTCTTTCTTGCCATGCGGTGCCTGAAGCAGAAGCAGTTCGCAAGTGCCAGTTGGCCGTCTCCTGAAAATTTCATTTTCGAGTTTCAGACTGTCAGAAAAGATAAGTAACCCCATTGGGGATCCTTTTTCTTGTTCTAACCGATGTCAGTAAAAGTTAACAATTGTCTTACTTGTGGAAAGCAAATACCTCGTAGAGATTTTCATTCGTAGTACATCCCTTGCTTAGGCCCAGACCACGTCGTCCCTCGCTGTAGGTTTTGTGCCTTGTTCAACGCCCGAACTATGCATGGCTGGGCTATTTTTGCAGGCAATTACTTTTGTACTCCGAAATGGCTTCGTTAAGCCATCCGACTACCGATCTTCTGAAAAAAACATAAGGATAAAGACAGGGACCGATCGCATAGGTCCAAAACTGCCGACGACACTTCTGTTAAGCTAGTCGCCAGTCTGCTGGTACTCAGTAAGGTGCTTCTGCAGCCCCTGATACCCGCTACTTCAGATTTGCAGGCCTCTACTGAGACCCATTCGGAGACTGACATGCTTCTAAGACTATGGAACCTGTGGATATCTCTACCTTGGGTGGGTCTGGAGCCGCTGTGCAGGCACCGGCTTCTGAGGGTGTATTCAGGCCTACAGACATTCATATTAAACAAACGCCATTGTTTTCATCCAGGCCAAAAACGCGCACCACACCTAGAAAACAGACGACCAAACTGTCTGCTCAGGCCTATATGCCTCAAAAACAAATACTTAGAATGGCTGAAGACCTTATTACCTTAATTAGGGGAAGCCAGCCTTCCCTCTCTGAGACCTAGAACTGATTTTCTTCCCGATTCCTTCTGATCAGGAATCTGATATTTCTGCTCCTGATTACCCGGATTTGTCCCTTAGGATTCCATTCAGTCTGCTTCCCCCTCAGGAAGATCTTTCTTTTGGTGAAATCTTGCATACTCTTAGGGAGCATTTTCGCTGGGAAAGCCAGGATTACTCTGAGTCCAAAAAGAGACTTAGGGAATTTTTACTCTTGCCTCAGCACAGGCCTTTAGCTATCCCTCCTGTTCTGGACATTGTAGATGAATCTTTCTTGGAATCTAGCCTTACCCAGACACTTCATCTCCAGCTCCCAGGAAAACCTGACTGGTATTAGAGTACCTGACTCTCAAGTTCCTCTTCAAGAATCCTCCTGCAGATCCAGAGACCATTTCCCAAGGACCAAAAGGCATTAAGGCTAATGCTGCCAAAAATCCTACCCCTTCTGATAGAGATTCTAGAGCCTTAGACAGATGGAGTAAGAAAGTATACACACCTGCTACTTTGGCCATTAGGGCTTTAAATTGCCAGTTTCATATGTTAAAGTATGAACACAAAAAAATTGCACGATTTAATGCATTCTGCAGAACAAGTTGGTAAACATACTTTGCAACGTGGTTTTGATGCTTTAGAAGCATCTTGCAGGGCTGCTGTCACTGGGTCTGTACTTAGAAGGCATGCTTGGCTTAAGGAACAAAACTTGCCAGATCATGTTAAAGCTAAATTGCTGGATGCTCCCTTAAACCAAGACCGCCTTTTTGACAACAAAGCAGAAGTCCTCCTCAAAAGGATGGAGGGAAAAGCTAAATCTGTGCAAACTGTTAAAGATTTCCTACAAGTACAGCTTCCCAGAATTCAGTAGGTATTGGCCTTCAAAGAACTGGTCCTTTCCAGTCCCTTCCAGGCCTATTTGGTCCAAACCCAGGAACAGCAGACCACCTAGGCTACAGTCTCAGGCTACGCACAGACCTAAGCAATGGGGGGCTCCCACTTCCGAAGTAGGAAGTAGTAAGCCACCCTCCTACGGAAAAATGGCACAGTGACTTAACCTTAACCCTTCCAAGCCCTGCTCAACTACCTGCTCCCTTAGGAGGAAAGCTCGCCCTGCATGCAAAAAACTGGGAACTCATTACCCAGGACAAATGGGTTTTGAACATAGTCTCCTAAGGTTACAGATTCCATTTCCACACACTGCCAACCCCAAATGGTTGGCCAGACCTACCCCCAAATCAATGTGTGGAGGCCCAACAGCAGGTTCTCTCTCTTCTCAGTATCAGGGCTATTCAGTCTGTCCCAGCAGAACAAAGGAGACAAGCTTTTATTCAAGACTTTTTCTGGTACCCAGAAAAGACAACTACTGGCATCCTATCCTGGACCTCTCTATTCTCAACACCTTTCTGGTAATTCCAAAATTTAAAATGCTAACTCTCCAGCAGCTTCTTCCTATGTTAGCCAAGGATGCCTGGCTGGCTACCCTAGACTTAAATGAAGCTTACCTACACATCGCAATAAAGGAATCCTGTAGGAAATGCGTACGCTTCAGGGCAGGCTCCATGCACTATCAGTTCCCTGCACTTCCCTTTGGCTTATCTACTCCGCCCAGGATATTCACAAAGTGTCTAGCTCCAGCCATTGCATTTTGCAGGAAGAGAAATATTCAGATTTACCCATACCTTGACGATTGTCTGATTCAGGCAGAAAGCCAGGACTTGCTGTTACAACACCTGGCATTCGTAAAGAAACTTCTAACCTGACTAGGGTACACCAGCAACAAAAAGAAATCTCCCTTAGTACCCTGCCAACAGAACGTATTCCTGGGAGCAAGCTTGAACACAACTTCCCAGATGGCATTCCTCACTCAGGAGAAACAAGTTTATTTGACAACCTACTTCAAACTATTGGCCACAAAACCCCAGCTATCTGCAAGGAAAATATTACAAGCCCTGGGGTTCATGGCCTTTTGCATTCTACTAATTCCATATGCAAGACTGCATATGAGGAAACTCCAATGGTATCAAAAAAGCCATTGGTGTCAACATTCTCAGGACCTGGAGACAATGATTTCTATCATTCCTTGTATGAAGATAGAGTTCCTTTGGTGGGCAGAGGCCTGCTACCACAGCAAGGGACTCCCTTTCACTCTACCCCCTACTGCCCAAACCCTAACAGATGCATCAGACTATGCATGGGGGGCTCACATGGCAGGGGAGTGCATTCAGGGCAAATATAACCAGAGACAGATGCACTTGCATATCAATCAAAAAGAAATGTTAGCTGTACAGAATGCTCTTGACAGCCTTCAAAGACCGTATTCTTCCAGCACAGCTATTGATAAAGACAGACAACACCACATTTATGTGGTACGTAAGCAGGGGGGAACCCACTCATACCCTCTCTGCAAACTAGCCATGGCTCTGTGGAACACAGCCTTGAGCTACCAAGTACAGCTACAAGCTCAGTTCCTGCCAGGCAAACTAAATTCACTGGCAGACTTGAGCAGAAATCTCATGGACCCACACAAATGGAAACGAGATCCCAAAATATTCAACCTCTTGAGGAACAAATGGGGGACCCCAGGGTTAGACCTGTGTGCCTCCCCTCAGAACTACCAATTGAACAAATTCTGCACAAGAACTCCCCACAGTCAAGCTTGTAAAGTGGATGCCCTGTCCTTTACCTGGGAAAGCTGCTCGGTTTATGTCTTCCCCCACTCTGCCTCTCCTCTCAAATGTTCTACTAAAGATCAAACAGGACAAGCCAAGGTCAATACTGATTGCACCAGATTGGTCACGCCAGCACTGGTACCCCCCCTATTGCACACTGACACTGCTGCAACCATGGCACCTGCCTCAGACCCCTTCCCTGCTGTCCCAGCAGGCGGGCCAGATTCTGCACCCTCAGCTTCAAACCCTGAACCTTGCAGCCTGGCTAATTCTTGGAGCTCTCCTCTACCATCCCTCAGTAAGAAGGTGCTGGATGTAATTCTGGAGGCAAGGAGGCCTAGTACTAGAAATTCCTATGCTGAAAAGTGGAAAAGATACTGTTCCTGGAGCCAGGCTCAGGGGATGGGCACAACTGTGCCCAGCTTACCTCATTTTCTACAGTACTTAACAGAAATGCTCCACAAGGGCCTATTCTTTTTATCAATCAAAATTCATGCCTCAGCCATTTCAGCACGTTATAATACTGAGCCACCTGTCTTTTCTCACCTCTTGCTAAAAAAATTCTTTAGAGGGGCCAAAAATTTAAGACCCCCCCCCCCCCGGAGAGCTCCCACTCCAGCCTGGGACCTTAACTTTGTATTGGAAAAGCTCCCCCCCCCTTTTGAACCCAGCTGCAACAGCAGAGTTGAAATTCCTTTCTTGGAAAACAGCCTTCCTTCTAGCCATTACTTCTGGAAGAAGAGTGTCTGAATTACAGGCCCTCATGGCAGTGGAACCCTTTATTATCTTCCATGCAGACAGGGTTTCCCTCAGGACTAATCCTTCCTTTATGCCCAAGGTGGTGTTTAGTGTGGCCCTAAATCAGTCCATTCATTTGCCTACTTTTTTTCCCTAATCCACAAAACAAAGGGGAACGAATACTGCACACTCTGGACGTGCACAGACAGCTTAGATTTTATTTGGACAGGACTAAGCCTCTCAGAAAATCTGCTAGTTGGCTTTGCTGCAGGGACAGAGGGGAAGGCCATTTCAAAGCTAACAATTTCCAAATGGATAGCCCATTGCATTCATTTCTGCTACAAGCACCATGGAAAACCTACCACACAAGGGGATAAGATCATATTCCACCAGGGCTGCATCTACCTCTGTGACTTTTCTCAGAGGAGTCCCTACCAGGGACATCCTAGAAGCTGTTGCCTGGAGCTCCGTATGTACCTTCACTAAGCATTACCACATGCCTATCTTTTCTAAATCCAGAGCTGGATTTGCCACTGCAGGCTTGCAGGGCTTAATAGCTGGCCCTAATGCTCTCTGACTTCCTCCTTCCTTCCTTAGCTTTGGGAATCAACCCAAATGTGATGACTGCAACAGTGAAACATGAAGAACATAGTACAGTTGTGTACACTTACCATAAATGTAGATGTTCGAGTGTATTCACTGTTGCAGTCCTGGATGTCCTTCATGGATGCATCTGCAGTCATAACAAGTGGGTTGTCCTGTCGTCAGGCAGCCCTGTCGGCGGATTCCAAAGTCCGGGTCCGGCTTCGCTGATGTCGCACTCCACCCGGCGTCATCTCTGTTGGTCTTCGGGTATAAAAGCATCAGCCGCCATTTTCCTCAGTCTTTCTTGCCGCGTGGCGCCAAGCAGAAGCTGTTCGCAAGTGCGGTCGGTCGGATCCAGAGATTACTTCTACGAATACTACTCGAAGACTTCTAAAGCTAAGTACCCGTTGGGGACTCTTTCTTGCCTCAGCCGATGTCAGAAAAAGTTAACAATTGTTTAACCTGTGAAACAAATACCTCATAAAGATTTCCACTCTTACTGTCTGCCTTGTTTAGGCCCAGCCCACAACGTAGCAGCCTGTTCGGCCTGTGCCTCTTTTAACCGACGAGCGGCGTCGGTCGGAGTTTGCAGAACAGTTTTTCGGTACTGATTTTGCGTACATTATGCCGTCGGATCCTCCGACTACACAATCTTCAAAAGCAAAGATAAAGACCGACACTCGGTCGCGGTTTCGGCGAAACCACGGCAAAGCCAACCGCTAGTGTCTCGGTTTCGGCCGAAACCGAGAAAACTGCTCAAAGTACAGCTGAACCTATTCTTACAACTGAGGCCCCTGCTACAATTCTTGAATCGACCTCAGAAATTTTACCCACTACGGTGGTTGACTTATCAGACACCATCCCCTTGGATGTCTCTACCCCAGCACGTGGTGCTGCTAGGCCTCCAGCAGCCATGTCCATTAAGGCTTTCGCCAGGGCTAAAGCAGCCAAGACTACTAAATCAGTGCCTGTTAAACCCCCATCATCCAGGCCCTCTTCTAGTTCTCAAATGCTTTCTTTGGCAGAAGATTTAATTTCTTTAATTAGAGGATCTCAATCTCACCCAGACAGGGCCTCTCAGCCCCAGAGAAGAGACCTAGGACAGAGCCCCTGAGCCAGTGTCTTCTGATGATTCTGCTGATGAATCAGACATAACTGACCAGCCTGAGGCTCCCTTCTCCAATTTTGAAGATTCTGATGCTGAAGAATCCATTCCAGCTGCTTCCCCACCAGAAGAATTCTCCTTTGGGGAAACCTTGCATGCCATGCGAGAACAGTTCCAATGGCAGCAACAGGATTTCTCAGACTCCAGAAAAAGACTTAGGACCTTTCTACACCTCCCACAGCACAGGCCCTTAGCTATACCTCCTGTTCTCTCTGTGGTGGATGATGCTTTCAATGATGTTTGCTCCGCTCCAGATTCTTTACCACCAGCCCCTGCCAAACCAGGCAGATTTTACAGGGTGCCAGATACTCATCACCACCTTTACAAGGCCCCACTTGCAGACCCAGAAACTATATCCCAGGGTCCCAAGGCAGTAGCAGCGACCACAGCTAAAACCCTATTCCTTGCGAAAGGGAAGCAACGTCACTAGACAGATGGGGTAAAAACGTCTACACTTCAGCTACTCTCCGAGCTAGAGCTTTTAAACTGTCAGTTTCACATGATACAATACCAAGAGTTTATGCTTGATCAGTTAACTAAAAAACTAACTACTGATGAATCTCTTGATAAGAAATATATATTAGAGATGGTAAATAACATACAACAGGTTAGCAACCATTCCTTAAAATGTGGCTATGATGCACTGGAGGCTTCATTTAGATCAGCCATGACAGGCACAGTGATAAGAAGGCATGCATGGCTAAAGGAACAACCTTACGGATCATGTTAAAGCTAAGTTGCTAGATGCTCCTATGGACAAGACAAGTTTGTTTGGTACACCTGCCCAGCAGGTTATGAAGAAAATGGAAGAAAAGGCAAAATCTGTTCAAACTGTTAAAGATTTCTTGCAGGTTCAACCCCAAGGTTTAGCAGGAACTGGCCTGCCAAAATTGGTCCTTTCCTGACTCCACAAAATTTCAAAGGGGCAGGAATAGGCGTTCCAGAGGCAGAAACCAATCCAGAGGAGGTGCCTACAGAGGGGCGACAGTGGCAAGGTAACAATAGAGGCACGGACACAGCCACTGCCACTACATCAGCACAACCACAGTGACTTAATCCTAAATCCGCCTACCAGGGAACAAATAGCAGCTCCTCTAGGCGGAAAGTTAACCTTATTTTCAAAGAACTGGCACTACATAAAAGACAAGTGGATTTTACAAACCATAGATCAAGGTTACCGGTTTCACTTCCACACTTTACCAGTCAAAGAGGAATGCCAAATCTACCTCCAAATCAAAAACAGAGGCTCTCGCTAGATAATGGAGTTAGCAAACATGAGAGCTGTGGAAAGAGTGCCAACAGCAGAACAAGGAAAGGGGTTCTACTCCAGACTATTCCTAGTTCCAAGAAAGGAAAAAAGTTGGAGACCAATTCTCGACCTGTCCACCTTAAATACATACATCATTGTCCCAAAATTCAAAATGCTGACCCTCAGCAACTTCTTCCCATGCTGGGCAAGGAGTCTTGGCTGGTAACTCTAGATCTCAAGGAGGCATACCTGCACGTCCCCATTCGACCAATCTGCAGAAGATACCTCAGATTTCTTGCAGGATCAGAGCACTATCAATTCTCAGCATTGCCCTTTGGCTTATCTACTGCCCAGAGTATTCACAAAATGCCTGGCATCAGTAATCGCCATTGCAGACTACAGGAATTCAAATTTACCCATACCTGGACGACTGCCTGTTACAAGGGGACAACAAAAGCAAGCTGACAACAGATTTACAAAGGGTCATTTACTTGCTACAAGGACTGGGATACACAGTCAATTTACAAAAGTCAAGACTGATACCATCCCAAACAAGGACATTCTTGGGCGGAATTGGACACAGTACAACAAATGGCATTCCTGACTACAGAAAACAAAAGAACTTCCTCTTTACTTCTTGGCACTAACAAAACTGAACAAATTAACAGCAAGAAAATTTCTACAGGCCTTGGGCTTCATGGCATCATGCATAATCTTGGTCCCATTGCCAGACTACATATGAGGAAACTACAGTGGTACCTAAAGAATTTATGGTCCCAACACAGACACAGTCTAGAAACAGAAATCCCACTAATTCCATGCTTAAAACAGGAGTTCTATGGTGGGCTCAGGCATGCCAGTCAAACCCAGGCCTGCCCTTCGCAGATGTCAACCAAGCCAGACCATCACAACAGGCGCTTCAGACCTGGGATGGGGGCCCACATGCTGGACAAATGCGTGCAAGGATTGTGGACACAGGATCAACTTCACCTGCACATCAATCTAAAAGAAATGCTGGCAGTAAAACTGGCAATCCAAAATTTCAAACCATTCCTCAAGAGGGCCAGTTGATGATAAGGACAGACAACACCACAGTCATGTGGTACATCAACAAACAGGGAGGCACTCATTCATACCCCTATGCAGAATGACCTTGGAGCTGTGGACCCTGGCACTCAGCTACAACATTCAGTTACAGGCAATATTTGTACCGGGAAAAGACAATACTCTAGCAGACATACTAAGCAGAACCACTTCGGTTGCCCACGAATGGAAGCTGCACCGGACATCTTCAAGACCATCTCAAAGAAATGGGAATGCCACAGATAGACCTATTCGCATCACCTCTCAATCACCAGCTCAAAAATTCTGCACAAGGACATTCCACCCACTAGCATGGAAAGTGGACTCACTCTCCTTCAACTGGAAAGGCCTAACAGCATATGCATTCCCACCTCTTCCTTTGATACACAAGGTACTACTAAAAATCAAGGAAGAACGTCCAAGGATAATCCTGATAGCCCCAAACTGGCCAAGACAACACTGGTACCCACTACTGAAGAGCATGTCTCGAACAACATGTGGCCAATACCCTGATGCCTTTGATGTTAACTCAGAACAACTACAGCATCATCCATCCAAACCTAAAAGCGCTCCGACTCACTGCATGGAACATCACATAGCAGCAGCTAATCCAGAACTTTCACAAAGAGTTAAAGACATTATTCTTGAAGCACGCAGACCTTCAACAAGAAAGAACTATGCTGGAAAATGGAAAAGGTTTGTCATTTGGAGTACCGAAGAGGAAAAGATGTGTCAAACATAGATATGCCTAACATTCTGGAGGATCTGGGCGAACTTCTTCATTCAGGCCTGTCCTACTCCTCCATCAAGATACATGCTTCAGCTATTTCAGCAGAATACAGCTTTGATCCACCTGTTTTTTCACCCTTTGCTCAGACAGTTCCTCAGAGGAATCAAGAATGTAAAACCTCCAAGGAAACCACCATTACCAGCTTGGGACTTAAACTTTGTGCTAGAAAAGTTGACACTAGCACCCTTTGAACCAGCAGCAACAGCAGACCTACAACACCTGTCATGGAAAACTGCTTTCCTACTGGCAATTACTTCAGCAAGGAGGGTTTCAGAACTACAGGCCTTAATGGCAGTGCAACCCTTCCTAATCTTCCACCAAGATAGAGTGTCCTTGAGGACTAATCCTACATTTATGCCTAAGGTGGTATCCAGGTATCTTTAAACCAGGCAATCCACCTACCTACCTTCTTTCCCAACCCACAAAACAGAGGGAAAGAATACTGCATACCTTGGATGTACATAGACAAGACCGCTACTACTTGGACAGAACAAAAAATAGCAGAAAGACTGACCAACTTTTTGTAGCCTATGCAACAGGAAGGGAAGGAAAAGCTATTTCAAAACAGACAATCTCCAAATGGATAGGAAATTGCATACGATACTGTTACTCCTTCCATGGAAAACCAATTCCACAGAACATAAGACCTCATTCTACAAGGGCAACAGCCACTACCACAGCCTTCTTACGAGGAGTGGCAGCCAAAGACATTATTGAGGCGACTACTTGGACCTCCGTGCATACATTTGCCAAGCATTATAATTTGCCTCTTTATTCCAGATCCCGAGCAGGGTTTGCCACTGCTGTACTGCAAGGGATCCTAAACACACCATAATCTACCTTTAACCTCCTCCCTAGTTGGCTATGGTATTCTACCCACTTGTTATGACTGCAGATGCATCCATGAAGGACATAGTACAGTTTTGTACCTACCATAAATGTAGATGTCCGAACTGGATAGCATCTGCAGTCCTCCCTCCTTCCCTCTGTGGTACTCTAGGTGTTTACCCTCCTATAGCTAGCTGTTGGGGAGTCTTTATGGTGTGTTGTTTGTATATATGTACATATATGCTTATTGTTGTGTTTACCTCTATCTATTTGGAAACATTGGCATCTATCCAAATTCTACCCTGCAAGAGGACTACTGGCATCTGGGGCAAGAAACACTGAGGAAAATGGCGTTGGCTGATGCTTTGCCGAAGACCAACAGAGATGGCGTCGGGTGGAGTGCGACATCAGCGAAGCCAGACATCGGCCGACTGCAGGGCTGCCTGACGACAGGACAACCCACTTGTTATGACTGCAGATGCTATCCAGTTCGGACATCTACATTTATGGTAGGTACAAAACTGTACTTTACCCTCCCTCCAGCCCTCTGATTTCTCTTGGCTGTACCTTTCCTTCTTGCTTGGTATATTTATTTTTTCTGGTGTATTTGCGTTTTGATGGGGGTATACCATACCATATAATTGCTTCCCATTGTGGGGGCACCTGACATCTGGGACAAGAAAAACTGATGTAATGGCGTCTGCTGCATGATTTATACCCCCTGATGACCTGATGTCATGGAAGAGACAGCATCCGACACAAATCCGAAGACTCTGGTATTCAGGCCGGCTGAGGGCTACCTGCAGTCACATCATCTAAATGTGATGACTGCAACAGTGAATACACTTGAACATCTACATTTATGATAAGTGTACACAACTGTACTTTGATTCATCGATTCTCTTTCAATCTGGGGCTTGCTTTTCAAGCTCCATTTCCCACTAAAGAGCTTTTTACAGATGCCTCTGACAAGGGGTAGGCTGCTTCCTGTAGCCCCTTAAGGTTGAGGGTTTCTGGCCTCCTCATATTAGGTCAGACCACATCAGTGTAAAAGAGATGTGGGCTCTGCTTCTAGCTCTTCAGGCTTTTTATTCAGTCTTTCAGTACAGGCACCTCAAAGACTTCACAGGTGAAACCACATTGATGTGGTATGTAAACAAGTTGGGGGGGGGGGGGCATGAGGTCCTGACTTCTTTGCAGAGAAGCTCTTCAGATCTGGGATCTAGCTGTCCAGTATCAAGCGAGTCTTCCAGCAGTTTACATTCCCTCCAAGCACAGTCTATTAGCAGATTCCTTGAGCAAGTTCAGCACCCAAGTTCATGAGTGGATGCTGTACAGAAATGTGTTCCAAGACATTGTCCATAGGCGGAATATTCCTCAAAGATCTTTTTGCCTCCCCTCTGAACAGATAACTTCCTCTATTCTGTTTGAGTCCCAAGTCATCTGGCTTGGAAAGTGGCCACTCTGTGTTTCCCTTGAAAGGGATATTTCTTCATGCATTTCCCCTCTTCCTCTGTTGCCACAAAATCTGCCCAAGGTGGCCAATGAATTGTCCCTTAATCAAATAATTAATCTCCCTGCCTTGCAATTTGCCATTGAGAAGGTTCTTCACACCTTGTATTTGCATAGACAGTGTAGTTATTGTTTGGGTAAAACTAAAGTTTATCGATATATCTGAGCAGCTTTTTGTTTCCTTTCATCCCAGGACTATGGGATTGGCTGTTTCTAAGCAAACCATCTCTCCTGAATTTCTTAGGCCATTTCTTTTTTGTTATTTTCATGGTAGATGTCTTTCCTCATCTGTAAAGGCCCATTCTGTGAGGGAAGTTGCATTTTCTGTTGTCTTGTTCAAGAATCTGGATACCAATTCCATCCTTGAGGCTGCTACTTGATCTTCTGTGCATACTTTCACTAAGCATTACAAGTTGCATCTTATTTCCAGGGCCAGGACAGGCTTTGCCAGGGCTATGGTGCATGGGTTTGTAGAGGGGCCTTCTGTGCCTTCCTCCTTCCTTGGCTTCCTCTAAAGCGGTTGTACTCTCCCTTAGGTAAAGAATACTGCAGCAGTGATATGGAAGGACATAGTACCATTATGTAAAATCTTACCATAACAGTAGATGTCCTGCTCTTCACTGTTGTAGTATTCGGTCCCTCCCTGCTAACCCCTGTGTCATAGCTCTTGCCTTGCATTTTTGGTTCACTCTCCTTGCTGAGGGGTTCCTGTTTCTCTTTCTTTTTCCCTTCTGGATGCACGTGTTCTTACTGTTATTGAGGGTTTTCTGTTCCTCCTGGGGCTTTTTCATTTCTGATTGTGTGTGTCCATACTTCAATTGCGTATGCCTTATTTGCATGGGGGGAGCATACGTGTGACATACAGCATCCATTAGAGCTAAAGACTTGAATATAATGGCCAGACAATAGACTATCCTTGGCCGGAGAATCCTTGTATAAAGAATACTGCAACAGTGAATAGGACATCTACTGTTACGGTAAGATTTTACAAAACTGTACTTTGCTGTTGCATATGCAGTAGATAGAGAAGTGGAGAGGATGCTTGAAACGCAGCATTCCTTGTATGTCATCATACTGGGTATACCAGTGTTTCCTCAGATTATCGCTGGTTAAGGATGAGTTTTCTATTTCAGTAGGAACATAAACCGACTGCAGTGGACAGACTGAGACTTACAGAACCCACACCTGGATGAGGTTTCCTGTTTCCACACCTTGCTTTGAGCTGAACAGTATGACTGGACAAGACTTGAGTGAAATGTATGAATTAAGCTGGGGTCTGGGGGCCAACAGGCTCCTAGAAACTGTGGGGTCCTAAATATTCTGTGGTGCATTTGGGAGCTTTTTTCCAATCTTTTGATCAAGTTATGATAAAATATTTTACTAAGGAAAGAAATTCAGTTTATTTTCTTTCAAGGAAGAAATCCTTTGTCTCCAAGTTTTAACATTGAACACTGTCAAAAGTAGTATGTCCCAGTAAACTGAGAAGACAGATGATTACAAAGAAGGATATCTGGAAATAATGCTGCTTTTTATTCTAAAAAAAAAAAGAAGCCACTTTTAATGCACTGCTTTAGTGTTAGATTGGGATTATAGTGAAAGAAAAAATGGACACGATTGTATTTTTAAAATTGTTATCATACATGTACACTAAGTGTTCTGACCCGTACCCCCAAAATTTAGAGACAAGAATCTTGGACCAACTTAAATATTGCACTTAAAGATGTAGAAAGTTGCTAGAATAAGTTGTTTTGTATTTGTAAGCATTTTCCAAGCAATAAGTATAAAAATCTCCTGTCTTTCATTTAGTGACTACAGTTGCCAATAATTTGTGAGAAAATCACAAATCTTGAGCAGCACACCAAAACACGAGGCAGTGTCACAGACAGACAAGTAATACCCTTCCCATATGCACAGACACACACATTATGGCCACTTGTAAGACCGTGTGCACCTCAGATATCTGGTTGCTATCAAATAAATTTTTAAATAAAAGCCCAAAATTGTATTTCAGCTCGCCACTGTCAGAACTGTACAGGGCAACCCACTGCAAAACCCCTCTGCTCTTTCATCCTCTTAGTCCAAGAATCTGGCTGCACTAAAAGTTGTAAGAACAACAATCCTTGCATTGTATTTTCTGAAGGATTTGAAGTCTGAAACAGAAATGTCATTATTTAGCAACTGCAGTCCTTAATTTGCCAGAAAGTGGGAAAAAAAAAGTTTTAAAGCCTTTTAATTGCAGA